>NC_135212.1:13473409-13703409 GCF_052324685.1 Brachyhypopomus gauderio
TTCTGCACTGTGATGTACAGATAGTGAATTAATAGTGGATGAATAGTGCATATGGGCCACAGTTTTTAAATGTATTTATAATTGTACCAAAGATGTGGCCAGGGATGTGTATAGAGCAACAATGTCTACAGTCTGGTGACTGTAAATATATCTATTGATACCATTCTGTCATTAGTGCTACATCTAGGCTGCTGTACGAGGATGTCTTCCCTCATGAATGTTGGTCCTCCCAAGGGTTCCTCCCGGTGGTTTTCTTGCCACCGTTGCTACTGACTTGCTCATTAGGGATCTGGACCCAAACACATGTAAAGCAACTTTGTGATGACGCATGTTGTAAAAATTACAGTCTAAATAAGTTTGACTTGAAGCCTGAAGCGCTAACTCCTCTACTGACATCCAGCTCCAGGCTTCTGAAGATCTTGATTGTGTTTGTTAAGCAGGGGGCTGGAGACGAATGTAGAGTTACAGATGTACAAAGTTTGGCATAACGTGAATAGACCATTACAGTGTTATGGCCTAACTCCATCACCTCTCCACCCAGCTCGTCTGCTCCCAGAATGCACACGTACAAACGGACCCCCAGTCCTCGGTCTGCAGCTGATCCGGGGGATCTGTACACACCTGCACATGAAGAAAATGTGCGCTTTATCCATGACAGTAAGTCTGTTGTGCTTTACACACCGTCAACACGTGCCCATTTACATTAGTATTTTGTCAACTTCTTTTATAATGTCTTAATAAAAATGTTTCTTCCCTTCTTTCAGCATGGCTGTGTGTTCTAAAAGATATCAAGTCATCCCAAAGCAGTGAACGTGGAACACAGGAATATGTGGAGAAAAACCCAAACCCTAATCTTCATTGTGAGTTCCTCTTCCAACAAGCATTTCATACTTATATGCATGGCATTTAGTTTATTAGATATTTATCAAGGGTTTGTATTGTGGGACACCTCACTCCATTTTGAATTTTTATCCTGCTCACTCCATTTTGAATTTTTGTGGTGATGAAGCGTGATTCAGTGCAGCTCTGATCTGTTTCAGCCTTCACACCAGTTGACCTGCGTGATCTTAAGAAGCCTGGCACACAAGACTGCAGGAAGTCTTAGTCTTAGTCTCCCACACTCCCATTGGTCCAGCAGCTTTCTGCCAACTCCACTTCTGTGGGACCTGTTTGGCTTCTTCAGTCCAGAAAGCCTCTGCCTTCTCTACAACATAGAACTATGCTCTGGACAAACTGATGGACACCTCAACATGACCACATCATCCTATGCCTGATTCTCTACACTCCCAATGCTGTCCCCACACTCTTCTGTCCTGAGTCTGCATATCTCTTACCAACAGATTTGGGTGGGCAAGAAGTCCTGGAGTTAGATTTCAGGGATTTTGTCATTTCTTTGGATTTTGTAAGCTGGGTTGTTATTATTATTAGTGGTATTAGTATTATTACAGAAGAAAGGGAGTTGCCATGCAGATACTAAGGGACATATTCAAGCTCAATACACAATAGGCTGTGGTTTTAACCTGATACTCTGTTCCTCGCCTCATGTTTGAGCGGACTGATGGAATCCTTTTGGCGCAGTGGGATGTTTGATAAATTGTTGAAATATTAGAAATGTATGAGTTTGGCAAGCCAAATGTTTTTAACAGAGATACCTTCGTATATTTTAAAAAATGAAAATATTAAATTACTTAAGTTTAAGTTTTTTTTTTTGCATTCTAAACATTGAAATAAAAATGACTTTTATGGTATCTCAACTCTTGTTTGCTGTTGCATTTTTCTCATGACATACCGGCTGTGCTAAATATTTTTTTAAAAGATCCATTTTAAAAATGGAAAAGAAATGTCTTACTGATTTTTCCTAAATTAAGCATTAAGATCATTCAAATTAAAATGGTTGTACCTAAAATAAACTCAAAATATAGTATTTGGATGGGAAAAGTTCCTTTTATTCAAATCCTGAATAGTTCTTGGACACCCCTAAAAATGGGGGTTTTCTCCTGTCCCCTTTTACAAGCTTTCACATCAATTTTAACATCTAAAATAAGTCTTTCATTATATTTACTGTATCTGTAAAAATAATTTCTTTGATTCTAACATATTTTGAATGCTATTTATTGTGCCATGAAGTTATTTCCCCAAATGTGAATGCAAACCTATTACCAAAACTATTTTTACGTGTCTGACAAAAGGTTAAAATATTATGTCACATCACAAACAGGAAATTACATAATCCAACCATTTTCAAAAATCAAAGGTGAGTGCCCTCTGGCATTTTTTATATGTTTTAAAACTTTTATGGGATAATTGAGTGAATAAAGTTGAGATTCAATTAACAGCTGAAAATAATTTTGCTTAGATTGTTGTTGTGATTATTTGTAATTGATGGGCCTAATGTGAGAATTTCTACAAAGTTCTGGCGTTCCACTGACTCACCCATGCCAGACATGATGCTGATGAGAACAGGAGTATCTGCAAAAACAGAAAAGTGGGGGAAAGATCGAGAAACAAGGTAAAAGACAAGGCATAGAGACCGCAGTGCTAAAGAGCAGCGTACCAAGAGGAAGAAGTGGAGAGAGGCTCACAGGAGGAGTAAAGCCAGGAGAAACACACCTCAGGGATTAAACACCTCTCCACCAGGGACCTCAAGGGTGCAATAATGTCAGCATTTACATCACATAGATGATGACATAAAGACAGGGTCTATTAAACACAAGTGTCATACTTCACAACCTTTATAATCAAAAGGTATTTATACCTCATTGTCTAACCCACATGCAAAGAGTATTAGTGTTTGAGTGGAGGTGGAAACATCAAGTGATAATATCTGTGACACAAACGGAGATTACAATGCACAGGTGAACATATGGTACCAAAAACATAGCTGTACTTTGAACAGATTTTATTATAATTTACAAAGTGTATTTGAGCATATATTTGAGAGTAGATGCTGGAATTATAAAAAAAATAGTATGTCACTGTTAAAATTTTAGACAATTTAGTCTTTGATAGTTAGTCATATTAAGAAATATAGAATATACTGTCTTACCTGAAATCATGATTATTTCGTGTAAAATGACTTTTATTTTGTTTTGACCTTTATTGAATGAAAAAATATTATGTCACGGTATGGAGGCCCTCTGCTGGCCGCCTCGGTGGGCAGTGGCAGTGCTTGTCTTGTCCCCGCCCCCCAGGAGCTTGGTACCCATTAGTGGGTTCACCACCCGGGTCGTGTATATATGTTGGATATATGTTTTTGTGTATATATGTTGAGAGTTTCACATTGCTGGGTATTGTTTAATGTCATACGTTTTTGTGTGAGCACAAAGTACTAATGGGGTCCCTGATCTGACCCCATGCTGAGGGCCGGGAAAACCCTGAGATGGGTGGCTGGCCTGGGTGGAGGGTAGCCATCCTCCAAGGGTGTAGCCTGCACGCACACCATGGGGAAAAGGGGTAATGGCCGCTTAGGGGTGTGAGAGTCGTATGGCCTGTTGGGGCATGGTTATCACCTGTGTGAAGGCCTAGTCCGTCTGGGACTCCGCTCAGGGGGGCAGGAGCGTGTATCTGTTTGTTTGTTGTCTTTCCCAGCTCCAGGACAATAGAAGGACGCGTCCCTGTGCTGTCCCTGCACTCCGTACCCCTTTGGTTTGTCTGTGCTGCTGCTCCTGGTCGCGAGACGCAGCTTGGCGGGCGGGGGGTGGTGCCCCCTGGTGGCTACCTCCGTGGGCGGCGGCTGTGTTTGTGTTGTCTTGTCTCCGCCCTTCAGGAGGTTGGTACCCATTAGTGGTTGTGCCACCCGAGGGTGCTCAACTAACTTGAGTCCCAGCACCCATAAACATACGAGCAAAAAGTCGTTTTTGTAATGGACATTTGTCTCTAATAAGCTGAAAAATGTTAACACCATATAAAATATATGATTAAATATTATATATTATTATTTATATCTATATAATTTAACAACAACAAAGGAATTGCCTCACAAAAGGTATGATCCACTTTGTCTCCTACTCTTGCCCATACACTTGGTTAACTTACTCAAATGCCTTTTGTGCAGTGCCTGTAATATAGTCTGTCCCTACCAATAAGCAATTGTCAATTTACTGTAGTAATACCCATAATTACCACATAATACTGATAATTATCCTGACAGTAGCCTCTGATAGGAAATTTAGTTAACAGGCTTTAAAACACTATTTAAATAGTTCACAGATTTTATCTAGCAGTGGTTAGAGGACTGTCTCATTTTAAAGCAGTGAATACAAGTGAGCAGTTGCAGATGTAGTATATCATGTAGTATATCATGTAGTATATCATCCGGGGATCTTTTGCATACTGGAAAAATTCATTTTGGTTGTATACTGCTACTGGATACTGATTTGTGATACTGATCAGTATGCGAGTAGTAATATGTAGAAGTATGTAGTAATGTGTAGTAGTACATAGTAGGCTGTAGTAGTGTGTAGTAGGCTGTAGTATTATATACTACTATATAGTAGGCTGTAGTAGTATGTAGATGTATATAGTAGGCTGTAGTATGTAGATGTATGTAGTATGCTGTAGTAGTATGTAGATGTATGTAGTAGACTGTAGTAGTATGTAGAAGTATATAGTAGGCTGTAGTATGTAGATGTATGTAGTATGCTGTAGTATGTAGATGTATGTAGTATGCTGTAGTAGTATGTAGATGTATGTAGTAGGCTGTAGTAGTATGTAGACATATGTAGTAGGCTGTAGTAGTGTATACCTTTACACCCCTATTCACTGCATAAATGGATGCTGGTTTAAAATCTGTTGATGTGTTTAGATGTCACCATAAGATGATCGTTTAGATACTTCTCAAAATGGTGATTTTTGTTCATTTTTAAAGTTATTTACATAATCACAAAATGTAAAACAGTAAATAATACAATTTCATTCTGTGGTTTACCAATCCCATCATCAAGAGGCATGTGTTCTCGTATGTATGTTCGTGTTCATTCAAAAAGAAGAATAATACTAGTAAAAACAAACATGATAGGATTCTACCCTTTGATATAATCTCTACTAAAATTGCACAAAAAACATGAGTCATTTTAGGCTTTCCTTGTTTGTGTTTATTGCTTCTATACTAAGGACGGTACCACAAAAGTGCTAAAAACATACAAGCTGGACACAACATGAAAAAATTAAACATATTGGTAAACAGAAAGAAAAGTTTTTCATTTCACAAGCAGGCCTATTGTGATTTAAACCAGATTTCCCATAACTGGTTTAAATAAAGTACTGAAAGTTCGGATTTCTAACATAAAATAACATTAGGATAGGTGTAAGCACATGTAATATTTTAGTGCGATTAAATATTTTAGTGTAATTTTTAGTGTAATTAAATTTTAGTTACTGATCCTTCAGAGAACTCACAACAGGTATTGGAGCGACGTCATCGGCTGCGCGAGAGCGGAAGGACTCGCGCGCGCGCTCGCCTCCTCGTCATTGGAGCGACGTCATTGGTTGCGCGAGAGCGGAGAGACTCGCGCGCTCTCGCCTCCTCGTTATAAGGACCGTAAAGGCGCCTGTTCGTCTCCTTGGCCGAGTTAAAGGTTTGACTGGGGGCAGCGCGGTAGTTTACAGGCTCGTTTTTTTTAGTCCGCGGTGGTATTAGCATTAACGAAACTAAATAATGGTCGACAAGATGGATATGTCACTGGACGACATCATCAAGCAGAATAAGCAACAGAGGGGGGGTGGAGGCGGCGGCCGCGGGGGAAGAGGCGGCCGTGGCCGGGGAGGCGCCGCCGGGGGCCGCGGCGGAGGCGCCGGGCGTCTCGGAAATACAGGCGGAGGCTTTGGAGGCCGCGGCGGAGGATCAGGCCCCGTGAGGAATCGCCAGAGCCTGAGCCGCGGCAGAAGCAGACCTACGCCGTACACCAGGGTAGGAGAAAGAGAGAGTTGGCTGAGAAAGAGGAGAAAACAGAAAGTCCTTTTTTTTCTTTCTAGGCCTGCTAGCGAGCCCGCGGGTCGGCCACACTACATGCCCCTGGAGTCTCTCTGGAGATGTAATGTGGAGAGGCTCGTTAAGTTGGCGGTTAAGTTGAGAAGGATGTGTTGTGCATAATGTTATTTCTCCCCCTAAACCCGTTTTATCACACAAAAGAGTGCGGAGCGGATGGGGCTGGCGCGGCTACATCGTGGCTAACCCGATAGCCTACAGCACCGGCGCCATTTTGGATACATCGCCTCCTTTATGAGTGAAATGGCGCTTCTCTCGGTCCGTGTCTCC
This sequence comes from Brachyhypopomus gauderio, assembly GCF_052324685.1. NCBI lineage: Eukaryota > Metazoa > Chordata > Actinopteri > Gymnotiformes > Hypopomidae > Brachyhypopomus > Brachyhypopomus gauderio. The sequence continues at coordinate 13,479,666 of NC_135212.1, forward strand.
TACAACCTCCACCATTCAGCGCCCGAACGCCTCAGAAACCACCGACGACGTGGGCTGAAGATTTCAACGTTTTTTTTATTCAGTTTGAAGTTTTGAACACGGCCTGCCTTTTTTGGTGGAGTCCTTTGTCTGGGAGGGGCCCGTGTTCACTATAGTTAAGTGCAGTGTTAGGTAACGTGTGTGTGTTGGTGTGCAGGAGGGAATGGACACTGACCCACTGACCTCTTGGTCGACCAACACTCAAACATCCCAGTCGGTATCTAGAGTAGCACAGAGAGCTTGTGTAACCATATCGAGCCGTTTGTCAAAATGGCGAGGTTTCAAAATGGACGCTCAGTGCTCACAATGGGCTCAGAAGCACAACTCCCTGATGGACATTTCTACCCCCTTCACTGGACTACTGCGCCTCGCCTCACGCCGGAGAGCTCGGTCCCCCCCGGAGCGTCCACCTCGGGAAGGCCCGCTGGAGTTCACGGCGAGAGACTCGGGACTGTTGATGGTTTGCGAGCTAGTTGCTACCTATCGGGTGGGCAAGAGACGCCGGAGCTTAACGATAGGCTAACTGATGGCAGTAGTAACACTCATGGGCTTAATTGCCAATTTTTGCTTGTAATTGGTATTTCCATGACTACAGTTTTATGAATTTTTGGAGCTGTACTTAGCCTAGATAACTTCTATGCCCTTTATTTGTGCAGTTGTGAATCGGGGAATACAACAGAAATTAGGAATTCAGTTCCTTTTACTTTTTAGTCTGTTGCACTGATCTATCATCCATAAACTCACTGGATAGTCTTGTACATGTTGCCCTCTTTCCTTGCATTGGTTTACTTGTTTGTAGTGATGGGGTGGGCAGGGATTGGTGGAAAAGGCAGTGAGTGAACTGGAAGCCCCTGGCCTCATGGGGCGGCACCCCCTGCTTGCCCCAGCACCCAGCCCAGTGGACAGGCAGTGGCAGACGGGCTCCGAAGTCAGCAGGTGCGTTCTCTCTCGTCTGTTGCAGCCCAAACAACTCCCCGACAAATGGCAGCATGACCTGTTCGACAATGGCTACAGTGGCACGGCTGGAGTTGGAGGTGGTGGAGGAGGAGCAGGTGTGGAAACTGGGGGAAAACTTCTTGTATCCAATCTCGACTTTGGCGTCTCTGACGCAGACATTCAGGTATATATATATATTTTTTACTGTGGAGTATGTTATTTTGGTAATTTTTTAAAAGGTACTACTTAAACACGTCTGTAAGGAATAATCAACACTCCTCCCCTTCCACAGGAACTCTTTGCGGAATTTGGCACATTGAAAAAGGCTGCGGTCCATTACGATCGGTCGGGACGTAGTCTCGGCACTGCAGACGTCCACTTTGAAAGGAAAGCAGATGCTCTCAAAGCAATGAAGCAGTACAATGGTGTTCCCCTCGATGGTGAGCTATGAAACGTGCCGATTTAATTCACAATTCCCATTAATTTACTGTTTTAGGCAGGTTTAAAATGGCAGATTTGCTTGTGTTTTACTTTTTGCTTTTACTGGAGTTGTTAATACTTGCTTTTTTGGTGTTCAGGTCGTCCAATGAACATACAGTTAGTCACATCACAGATCGACGCACAGAGACGAACTCCAATGCAGGGGTAAGCAGTGATTCTTCGCACACAAACGTGCTTTCTCAATCGCTGGTTTTATGGTGGAAATTCATGGCTCCTGTTTTTCCAGGTTGAATCGTGGAGGCGGAGGAGGCATCAACAGAAGTAAAATGGGAGGCTTTGGCATCCAGAGAGGTCGCGGGGGCCGTGGTGCTGGAGGGCTCCGGGGTCGTGGAAGAGGAGGGCGAGGGGGAAACAACAAACAGCAGCTCTCTGCGGAGGAGCTGGACGCCCAGCTAGACGCCTACAACGCTAGGGTACGCTGTGTTCACCTGCTTCTTCTCACCAGTGTACGGGCTGAAATGAATATATGGTTTAAAATGACCTCTTGCCCTCTTTCACAGATGGACACCAGCTAAATGTTCCTGACTCCATTGGCCTGCATTCCTCTTCCCACACGGGCGAGCGGTCGCAATGGTTACAGCTTTGAACATGCCAGACGTTTTACACTTAAATGTATTCAGATGCGATTTAAACTTGTGTACCAATCTTTCTCATTTTAAATGCTGCGAAGTGTTTTTTACCTACTTTTGGTTTGTTTTTAGTTCCTTTTTTGAAAACCTGGTCTGACTGTAGGATTTGATTGGGGGGTGCTTGTCTTTACCTTCCCTTTGTAGATCATTGTAATAAAACCTGCAGTACATGGTATACTCTCAATGCCTCTTCGTTTTGTATATGAATAATGTACAGCTGTTGCACAAGTTTGAAGTCTGTTTTTGTACAAATGTTGATGAGTGGCACTGTTAAAATAGCTTTCTCAAAGCTGTTGTAACTGATTTGGCAGATTGTTTTTGTAGTTTTACTGCTTGATGTAATTCACTCAAATATAAATCGTGCTTTAAAAGTCTTCAGGTGTACTGTGCAATGCTGAAAATGGAGATGACCTTAAGTGTGGGCTTTGCTTAAAGTTCTTTGTAAGTACATCGATGTATCTGTATCCAAAATAAGTGAATTCTGGGTTGATGTTGGCACAAGTTTTATTCTATTTATATATATATATATATATATATATATATATATATATATATATATGAAAATACATTAATTAGATCAAAACCTCTTAATGTATGCAAGATGCAAAATTTAAATTTTCTTTTAGCTCCTTTTTCATTCTGTCCACTAGATGTCGGTCACACTTAACCATAGACTTTATGGCAAGAGCATTAGACACTTGCTTCGCTGGGGTGGCCCTCCCATTTTCTATGTAGCCGATTAGTTCCGTTTTATGGAAGGTTTATGTGCCATCACTTTTAGGATTACGTTTTCTGATGTACATTAGGGGACGTTCAAGCATAAAAGTGTCTAAACGCCAGCTACTACTGTTAAACAGTTCTCATGCCCAGCAGGTCCAAACAACGGGAAGATATTACATTTATAAGAAATGAACACAAAATGCAGCATATAAATTATTAGCGAAGACCCCAATCACAGATACTGCATCACGTCTGCGTGCCTGTTGAAATATATGGAGACGTGAGGATAGACGTGAAAATGTGTAGCTGGGAGTTGATGCTGTCCGTTTACTCTCATGACCTTACAAATTAATCCAAAAGATGGTGCAGAATGCATTTTAAACTATTGTGAATGCAAACCGTAAACATGTAAATTGCATCTGAATTGCAAGATAAAATGTTAATATATATACAAATCAAATCAAGGTGGCAAATTCAGTTTAGCTTCATTTAATTTAAAGACACGAAATGCCGAATTTATTCGCATGCTGCGACATCTCTAAACTGAAACTACTAAACTACTCTGAACTTAAACTAGCTCAATTCAACACATCTACTGTATGGGAAGACTCGGATCATTCATACGGCCCAAACATTTCTGCGCATGCGAAGAAACATTTCCTGCACACGCACGTGCGCACTCTCGCGCTTCGCTATTCCCGGAAGCGTGTCGCGCGCGCTGACATCGCCGCTCCCTCGTCGCGCCATTGAAAAGTCAGTATCGCTCGCGCTAGCCTAGCGACCCGCAGTTCCCGCACTTCAACGGTAAGAAGATTTATTAATAAAAAAAACCCGAAAATATTAAATATTCCGAGGACACTCGACCGCGGTTTACAGTGTAATTGAGTTTTTGTCGGTCCCGACTGGTCTTGTGTGTGGAGAGCTATCGAGCTAACGTCGGCGGGGTGACTAACTTCACACGGCTGAAGTTGCTGGCCCGCCTCGCCCGCGTCGGGACACCGAGATGGCGGTTACCTCAGCGCCGCGGTCCCGTCTCGGTCCCGCGGTCGGTGGGGCGACGAGCGCCGTGAGTTGTCCGCGGTCCGGCTGTGAGCTGCTGGGTGCCACACGGACGGAGTGGCCGGTATTGTGTCGTCTAGCGTGCTAGGAGGCTAATCAGACGACGGTCCGGCCACATTCACCACCGTGACGGTGTCTCACTCTCACTTCGGTGTGTTTAGTGTCTCACTCTCACTTCGGTGTGTTTAGTGTCTCACTCTCACTCCGGTGTGTTTAGTGTCTCCGGTGTGTTTAGTGTCTCACTCTCACTTCGGTGTGTTTAGTGTCTCAATGTGGAGTGTGGTGAAGTTTGTGTGACCGCGCAGGGAGTGAACGTGAGGCCGTCACCCACACGGAGCCGTTTGGTCTCGTATAACATGAGTGGGTCTGTGTTGGAGGGACGGCTCGGTAACGGAGGATCAGTGTAGTTAGCGAGGTAGCTGCGTGTCAGATACTACCACGGGTAGCTTAGCTAGGGGGGGGGGGTGAGGTAGGGGGTGAAAGGGTGAGGTCGGGGGTGAGGTAGAGATGAACTATTCCAACCGAGGTCCAAGAATGGTGAACTTGAGGTCTTGAGCGGATGAGCGGAAGTGAGCAGGCGCTGCAGTGTAACCCGTATTAGTTATACAGCCACACTACTGTGATCTTCACTGGGTTCCGGCATCAACAGTTGATGTTCCTCTAACTTCTCCCAGCGTCCTACATTGAGGCCGTGTGGTGTGGTCCAGTTTCATGGACGAGCCTGCTAGGCTAACTTGGCTGTCGAGCTGGGAGATAAGAAGCGACTTCCTGTGTTGTTGAAGTGAACAAGTAGCTGAATGTCAACGCTGCGGGTCTCCTGTTAGTCCTAACTGCTCCTTCACGGTTATTCATCGATCTGGATTCACTTTGTAGCGCCAAACTAGACGGACTACGTCTACGGGTTTGAATAAGCTGATCTCGTTTTTTGTTTCTGTGATTTCATTAATACTGACGCTGTGTTGCCGTGATTTAAGTTTGAGACATCAGAGATCTTGAACTTGCGCTAAGGCTGCTTTACGAACTTTAGATTCAACATTTGCATATAAATTTATATGCACGCACAGAAACGAGGGAGAGATGGAGGGGGTGCTCTGGTGTTGTGTGTGCTGCAGCCGAGCCCGCGAGCCCAGCTCCGTCTTCCTGCCCGCGGCGCGTGCGGTGGAGGTTCTAGTCGTTTCTCTCGGAGGAAGTGCGGGGCGGTGTCTGCGCGTTGTTCCAATACTTTAACTTATTTTCCTAGTCAAGCTACACATATGGGGAAAATTGCGATTAAATTTTAACTGCTGTATTTGTCTGAGCTTATTAAAATAGATTTGACTATACTAATCTTGTAAAGTCGTGTTGATATGCGCGTACTTACGACCATAAAGTAGATACTACGTTGATGCCCCCATAAACACGCAAATCTGAATTCTCTTCTTCCTGCATGGTTTGAGGGGGCACACACATTTAACTGCCTAATAATTGACACACATGACAACACATGACGGTTCATTAGCTGTTCTTGCTGTGTACTTCATGTCAGAACTTGGGGTGCCCTCTGCAAATTAGCTACGACAACTGAATGTATGGTGGAAGCATGTCTTTTCCTAAAAATGTTTTTTTTTTTTTACAAATTATCTTATTCCAAATGAATCACTTCTGGTCTCAGAGATGATTTATGCAGCTCTGGCTAAGGAATTTCTGTCTGAACATGTATTGTCAATTTCTGCATAATTTAAACTACAATGGACTACCTGCTCAATAAATTAAATAGTTATTTTGTTCAGAGAAATAGTCTCTAGAGAACAAACTCAGAAGAGTGTCCTATATTGGATCCATGACCCCGTTTTCTTTTACTGCATCATCTAAGTGATGTGTATGGCAGTTATGGATGGAGTAAATATCTTCACAGGCCGTTACTGATCTGTATTTGAATATTGTGCTCGGTGCACATGGGGGATCTGCTGTTTGGACCACTCTGTTACAAAACGACCAATAATGGTACCTCACTTATGAATCTTAATTGATGCATTCTGCGTTTGCTTGTTCATTAATTATGTACTTTACTGCGCAGTACTGTTACCATGGAACTTTACTTCCCAGATTAAATTAACATTATTTGTTTAGATAACTTATGAATGATGAGCATTAGTCTGTCGCATATTATGTTCTGATTTATTTAAAAATGTGTTTTCAAGACACAATGTTGGATATTTCTGTAAAAGGCTCCTCTAAACACACGAAGGCTTGATTTATTATAGCACAGTAGCAAACATTGGTGCCCTTTTTCCACTACTGTTCAAGTGTATTCTCAGTGATTGGATCAAAACCTTTATCTGTAAAAGAGCTTGAAGAGTTCTGGCAGAGGAAGCAGAAGAATCAGGAAGCAGAAATCACGCAATGCTGCGTCACCCTGAGCGCGTTTCCGCTCACGGCTCAGTGCCGCCCCCGTGACTCTGCCGAGCACCGTCTGAATGAGCTCTGGACCTGCTCACTATGCTCTGCTCTTGTTTCTCTTTACTGTGAGCTCCTGACAGGAACTCCATGTCCTCTGTGCACGTCTCTGGCTGAGGATTACAGCCCCGTGATTGAGTTGACGTTCACCAGATCCTCCAGCTCTGCTATATATCCATCTGTATTGCTCTCATCAGCCTGGAAGTGATTGCATTTCCTTCATCGATATACCGTCTGGGGGGCAGTGCTGACAGCACGGCTGACGCGTTCTGGGGCTAGAAGCGACCGAGGGGTGGAGGGTGTCTTGTAGGGCGGTTGCTAGGGCAGCACTGCCTCCTTACCCCTCCCCCTTCCAGGAGGAGGGCAGTGGCCCCTTTGCTGACACAGGGAGCCCTGGTTCTGTTCATTCCAGGCCTCATCCTGCTTTGTTCTGTTATTTTAGACATGACGTTTGCAGGTCGCTTGGCAGAACCATCTGATCAGGATGGTCCGTGGCAGGACTGTTGGTACAGACAGTTCGCAACTTTAGTGTAAAGAGTGAGCAAGCACTTCATCCATACAGTTGTGGTCAAAGTGGGAGTGTGTTTCTGGGCTATTGGATTTCTAAAAATAGTGAATTTTTCAATTTCTAAAGCCTACAGTGTATTTTCTTGTGGAATTATGATGCTTATTGTGATATTCACATTCCGATTGATAAAGAAATGTAAAAAAAAAAGCATGATCAATTAATATATTGTTTGTGTAGACATGAAGTGGTGAGACTAAGTGTGTGTTTGTGTTTCACACTGTCAGCCACAGGCAAAAATCTGAGCGATACTGCCTAAAGAGGTCAGATCCGCTTCTGAGACGTGAGGCGTCGCCTGTCTCCTCCGCACTGACGAGTCACGTGTGCCGTCTCGCTGCTTTTCCTTCCGAGGAAAAGACGAAGGAGGAAGTGGCACAATTGAGTCGGTGTGAAGCATTTAAATAGTGCATGCTGGGATGCGTTATGTAGGGAAGGTTACAGTAAGAGCTGCATTTAGCCAAACAGGCTTTGCTTCCTATAGCATCTCAAGCTAATCCATCAGTTAATCAGCACAACTTTAATTAGCACCTCAGGGCAATTAGAAGGGCAGCAAGGATGGTAAGAGATGGTTTGAACGAGCTGTTTGAGACAAAGAGGTATAAGTGTTCCTCTTATGAACGGCCTTGCACCTCTGGTAATGAAGACATGGTCCTGATGGAAGTGAATTAAACGCACCATGAGTCATCAGGCAGTGACGGTGTTCACACTTTGCCAGTAAGAAGCGTGGGAGAGAATCCATCCCCCAAGTGTTTAGGAACAGTCACTGTTGGGGATGATTACTATGTTCAAGGAGTAAAACCAACCAGTACACGAAAACGATATTACCCTTACAACGCCCACACAGTAGCCCACACCAAATATATCCGCTTCCACGCCAAATGACTTGAATTACCTCAAATATTGCCTCTGACACTTTATAGTTATAATTTGGTATAACCATGTGGAACACCAACATTAACTTGGGTGTCTGAGGGACTAATTGAACAAGATTCCCATGAACAACACTATAGGTTCTGTGTTTGGAAATATTCACAATTGTAAGTCGCTCTGTAATCATGTAAATGTAACCGCTCTACATTTTGGTCACAAATATCTCGTGAAAAAACTGCTGGTCCTTTTCCCTCCTTGTGCCTTTATTATAATGTTGAAATAATAATGCATATTGTTTGTATTTGAGCCAGTCCTCTTGCATCATTCCTTGTTTTTCTGAGTCCTCTGCTCTGAGCTTTATTGAAGCCAGAGTTCTGTGTGTTTAGATCTGCACACGTACCCGCCCTTTTAACCTGGAGGACTTTGTGTGGCTTCATCTCACCCGCTCCTGCTGACTGATACACACACTTGTTCTGCACACACCCTCGCTTGTGTGCAGTTTCACATGTTCAGTGCACTCACGTACACACTCGAGCGTGTGTGCATCCTCACACATTCGGTGCACACACACCTTTGTGTGTGTGCAGGCTCTGTTGCCTTCCTTTGTGTGTGTTCTTCCTCTGTGTGTGTAGTGCCGCTCTTTTGAACTGTGTCACTGCGTCCCTGTGATCCATGACTGAAAGGGTGAATCTCTGCAGGGGACGGGAGTTTTGGATTAAAGGTCAGAGTTTAGATTTCTGCCATTTATTTGAAAACATCAGACAATTTTCAAGTGTGGAAATGAGGGTTGTAACTGAAGTACTTTGGTGTTTGAGCTGCAGAACCTAATTTTACAGAGTTTAGTGAATTCAAATGAGTATATAATGTCTTTTTTGGAGAAATGAAATGGTGGAGAGAAAGAGGAACTGCATAGCCATGAACCAGCACTCTTCCTCTCTCTGGGGACTTGGAGCCATTCCTTAATTAACAGCAAAACCCTAAACTCTGGTCTGGTCCTGTGATCATCTTCATCACACTCTTGGCCCAGTTACTGTGTTCTTCTGTGTGTCCTTATTAGGCAAGGAACCTGGCCTGGATCAGGAACGAGGAAAAGGTAGAACATAAAGAAAAAATTGTCCTCCAAACCAACTGAAAATGACTGTCCTTGTCCAGTCTGAAGTCGTTATATTTAAGTCTCGTTTGTCTGCTGCTTCTTATTTGGCAAAGTTGTTTAAATATTTAATCTCACCCCCTACGTGTCTTCGATGGTACGGTTTGCTCTCATTTTCCAGTGTGGTTTACAATAAGTAAACTGTAGACCTGTAATGAAAATCAAAGATGAGCAAATTACTGCAAAAACAGTCCAAGGTTGTATTTTCAGTGAAAGAAAACTTGACTACAGCTTGATGATGGCTTGAATCTAGACTAGAATAATGGACAAGCCATTACGAAGTTCATAAAGACGAAGTTCTTTTACACGACTATGAAGTGAGGCACAATATTATAAATGAGACACTGACACGGAGCAGGAAGGTTGTATCATCTACACCTGCTTCACCCCTCAGTGGAGGGCAATTTAAATACACAGGCTAAGCTAATGAGGGGGGGGGGGGGGGGGGTGCGCTCAGTATTAAGATCCTGTGATTGTGTGCTGAGACGACTCCGCCCCCACACCTCCCCCCCTTGCTAATTGCAGGGATAATTCAGTCTCAGGGGGGTGTTCATTAGTCCCAGCGAGGTCTCTTTTGTGTGTCAGTTTGTCCTCTCCATCTACGTCCCTTCACTTTGGACCCAAGAAGCCTCATTAGCTATAATCCCAGATTCAATCATCATACTAAGACGGTTGTTTCTCAGAAACACGCCTGATCTGTGTTGAGATGGTGGACCTGTTGGGCTGATGGTTTCAGTGTTTTAATGGTAGAAACCTTTCACTGGGAGTTTAATGACATCTGTGCTGGTAACGTGGGGACACGGAGTAGCTGGCTGTGGGGAAGAGAGGGAGAGGTAGAGGGAGAGAGAAGAGTCTCATGCTGGCAGCACCATATGGAAGGTGTGGGCTGGCTGCTCTGTGGACATGGCTGCTGTTTAATGGGGCTGTCTGATCTTCTAACAAAGCTTGCGTTGGATCATTCGGTGTCTTAAGAAAAGATGATACGAAACTGTCTTGTTCTCCCTCAGGCTGCCGATCGTCACAGCCCCCCAAAACATCTGATGTGGGGTTCATTGCTCACAGGGTCTGGTCCCAAGTTCACTGGAGCCACGTGGGAACGTTGGGGTGGCTGAATTGGTCTCTCTGAGGCGAGTGGTAAAGAGCCACAATATATTCAGTTCTCCAATCTCCTCTCCATCTGCGAGCTAAATGGCCCTTCCAGGCTTCGGTTACGCTTGAAACCAAGTTAGCTAGATCGATACATCGACCTGCTCTGAGTTTAGAGTGGGCGAGCAGTCCTGCCCTCATTCTGCTCTGCGGTTTTGCTTGGCTGTGTTGTTCAGGAGGTCTTTTGTTAGTGTGTGCAACAGGTTTATTATTTTTATTCTGGGCATTTTTTCTCTGGTCCTGCCCATTCTGTTGGCATTACCAGGCTGCCAGCTGTTCACCAGCTGTGTCCCTCCCTTCTGGGTTATGACTTATGAACCTAGTTATGTGCAGAAAGGTTGAGGGCGTTTTCTGTTCTCTGCAGACTTAAACAAGGTGCTCTCTGTTTTGATCTCTCCGCCTGTCTCATTTGGTAATCCTCACCGGTTCTGAACATGTGTCCTAGGGGACTGACCAATCAAATCGTTGTTTTATTTCCTTCTCCGGTGGTGGTACCATGGGTGAGCTGGACCTGGGGAGGTGATGCAGCGCGTGTCCCCGACACCAAACTCCTGGGCCGGGCCACAAGCACCCGACCGTGTCCAGGGTGATGTAGGAAGCACAGAGGTTCCTTGAACGGTGCCGTGAGTTCGAGGGTTTTGTGGCAGGCGTGCAGCTCACATTAGGGGTGCAGGAAAAAATCGATTCGAGCTCGAATCGCGTTTCTAACATTGAACGATTCAGAATGTAATCTCATTTTCAAAAAATGGATTTTTTTTGGTGCGTTTGTGCCTTCTCAGCCACCGTAGTGCTAGGCAAAACAAGGCAACAGCTTTGACTATGTGCAGGCATGCTAGTAAAGCTACAGCGGGTTGTGTAGTGTACGGTATTTGTTGTTGCGCCGCTAAAGTATGAAGACCAAACGGCTCCGCAGTCTTTAAAAGCAACCATTTGGAAACACTTTAGATTTTACCGTCAACCTGGCCCGGATAAGAATGGGCTTGATCATTTGCACACGCATAAAGAAGCTACAGATGATATTCGGGAGTTACAGTGATTATAACTCCTGGTAAAATAAAGTTAAAATAAAAATAACTTGGTTCATTGAGCACTCTAGTTTTGTCCTAACTAGATATTTAGACATAATACTGCTGTAATACTGCGAAGTCGTGGTCAGAGGTGAACTTCGTTATAGCCAGTGTGTATTTTATTTAAAATAATTAACACTCTTGAGCCACTGTGTCTTTGGACATAGATAATGCCGTTTGCTGTGATGGATAATTAAAGTCTAGCTCTTATTTATGCATAGAAATGTAAATCGACAATATAATCTGTAGCGTCTTTATGCGGATAAATGAGGGGAGTCGGAATTCGCCACAACACTGTCGCACATGAAATGCTAGACACCGTTCAGAAACTGATCAGTTCAGTTAAATGTATTCAGTTTAGTAAATATATGTGGCTTTTAGAAAATACAGTATATTGTATATATTTTTCATCTGTGAAGTTGAAGTTCTAGCAGCTAACGTAAGCCTACCCATTTATTTAATGTAACAGCACTTTTATTTTTGGAAGCACTTTCATATATTTTTATATTTTTGTGATTTGTTAAGGAAAAACGTGTAATTTTGTTTCTGGAAGTGGCATGGTCTCAGAAATGGACAGCTAGCCTAAGCCTAATTCTTGTACGAAGCAAGTTTTTACAGAAAGAGCAGTATTTTTGTATAATAAAATTTTTGAGTGATGGCCAGTTCTGGCAGCTAGCCTAAGCCTACCAATTTTATTTATTTTACTACAGTTTTATTAGTTTAATGTAGTGTTCTGAGTGTCGGCCTCAAACAGACAAGTTTTCTTGGATTTACTTTTGTGTGTTTACATTATTTCAATATGTTGATAAAACCTTTACAATTATAATATCTTAATAAATGTACTCTGCTTCCATGCCAGCAGACCGGAGTAGCTTGTTTTGATTTGATTTTGATCGGAAAATAATCGTTTTTGAATCGAATCGTTGGGATCTGAAAGAATCGAGGGGGGGGTGTTTTAGGGTTAGAATCGTGACCCCCTTTGCTAACTGGACTTTAAAAAATGTTTTAGTTGTCTTCGCTGGTTTTGAATGCTGTCCAGTTACCACAGCAACACATTCTCTGTCTGAGCTTCTAGTACGAAGCTCTAAACGTGTGTGTGTGTGTGTGTGTGTGTGTGTGTGCGCGTAGATCATGGCTGAGCACGAGCCCACTCCAGAGCAGCTGGCAGCCATCGCTGCGGAGAATGAGGAGGGCGAGAACGTGAACTACAAGCCCCCAGCGCAGAAGACCCTGCAGGAGATCCAGGAGCTCGACAAGGACGATGAGAGTCTGCGCAAGTACAAAGAGGCGTTACTGGGCTCCACTGAGGTGGCTGCAGGTGTGAGGCGCTCGCACACACGCGTGTGGGGCTGCACGCTCTACACCACCAGATTAGCTGTTGTGTTAGAGGGGCAGCAGCCTGTCTGGCTACCACAGGTCATCAAATGACCCCTGAGATACAAGCAGGACACACACAACTGTAGTTATGAACACTTCAGATGCCAGTAACTAGTTATGGACACACCTGGTCTCAACTGTAACTTCACACTGAGACTCATCTGCAGCACGTCTCAGGACTAAGTTCAGGTGTTTTCCTCCGCAGATCCCAGTATCCCCAACGTCCAGGTGACCAGGTTAACTTTGATGTGTGAGGCGGCGCCTGCTCCCCTGACCCTTGACCTACAAGGTGAGTTGGGGCATCTGAACGGAGGACGTGGACTGGTGGAAACATCGAGTGGGTTTCAGAGTTTCCATTTATACTCCACGTGCAGGCCGCCTCCCTGCAATATTCCATTAACCTGCATCATTACTTTCACTTTAATTAGTGCAGACCTTCTTCCACATGTAATGTCTTTTACATTATACTACATTTACCCAGCATGCTCTTTGTTGTGGTGCTCTAAACCCATTATGTTGAGTAATGGTTGTAGCTTTGTGGAATGACCTGAGTTCACATAAAGTGAAAACAGAATTGGGTGTTGGGTAAAGTTAATGAGCCTCACTCTGTCCACTGGTAATGAACCATGTTAACCCCACTGTAGGGCAACACTGCACCTCCCCCCGTGTCTGAGGGAGCAGCCCCACCTCCATTTGGATTTGTCCTGGGGGGAGGGAGGGGTGGTCTGCAGTCCAGTGCTTTTAGAGTATCTGTAGTGAACTGCTGTGCTGTTCTATGCGGTTCTCCAAAGGTACAGCGTAGATTCCCAGTTGGAAGCAGCGAACCTGCCAGGCGGTGGTGTTCAGTGAGGGTTAGAGACTGAGGAGGAGGAGGGGAGTGGAGCCATCTGTGGGACAGATGCCTGAACTGCACCCTGGCCTCCTGCCTTCTTTGGAGAGAAAGAATTTTTTAAAGCACTCATTTAAAATCAACCTTTTCCAAGTTTTTTAAAGTGATTTTTTTTTCTTCTTTTTGTGTTTACCCTGTGATGCCTCTCACCTGTACAACTGTAAAGGCCAGGAATCATTTTCTTTTATTCTAGTGCTGACTGTTTGTTTTTCGTTGTTGTTTTCCCCCCATTTCTAAGCTCTTACGGATGTAATTGGGAATACTGTGGCCGTGTGCCAATCCCAGAGGAAGGCAGCTGTAGTTTGGCTCAGAGAAGTCAATGAGAGAGGTGCCTCTGGAATGTGTACCAACCACGTTATGTCTGGGCTTGTATTCCCTCAGGTGACCTGGAGAGCTTCAAGAAGCAGTCCTTCATACTGAAGGAGGGCGTTGAGTACAGGATAAAGATCAATTTCAAGGTGAGCTGTCCGTTGGATTCACCTGGGTGCACCACCTTCCTGGAGGTTTCGAGTTCCTCCATGGAGTTGCATCTGTACCCAGTCCGCCTCTCTCTACTCAGCCAGTTTGGGCTGCTACACATCTCCGAAGAAGTAATGCGTGAATTTCCCCAGAGGAATCGAAAGAATGTCACTTTACTTAATACCAAACATTCTTGGAACATCTAGAACATCTCAAACTAGCAGATGACAATCGTGACCGTTGTTGTGACGGTTGATAGCCTTCTCTCTCTGACAGAGCTACATTGCATTGCCTGTGTTGATCTACATTATGTAGTCCACTCCTGATGCTTGTCTATGCCTGCTAGGTGCTGACAAACCGTACATTCCTATATTGCTGAAAGTGTCATAACAAACTGAGTTAGTGGCCGTAATAAACTAGTGGTCTTTAACCTGGACCGTCATGTGACAGCCCAGTTTTAGGTATCTACTAGTCATACATAAGAAGCTGCCCCTTTAAACCAGTGGTTCAGTCTCTTGAATGCTTATGGTGGTTTTTGTTGCAATTGTAATAATTTTACAACTAAGGGATGTTGCAACATAAACAGTTATGTAAATGTACTTGTGTAACAGACTCCCATGCAGGGTGATGAGTGTGTAATTCTACTATCGAGCCACTAGGGGCAGTGTGGGTAAAGCATGGCCCAGATGCTGCTGGTTGGGTACATCTGTCCCACTTAGTGTATTGTGTATGTTGAAAATGTATTTTGAGGGCCACTGTTAAGAGTGCTGGAGTCTGAATGTAGTCTCTTAAGTGGATACAGCTTAGTTAACGTGTTTGTATTGGGTGTTTGTGCTGGTGATGTTTAAAACCCACCGTAACCCTGTCCAGGTGAACAAGGAGATCGTCTCAGGACTGAAGTACGTACAACAGACCTTCAGGAAAGGGGTGAAGTGTAAGTTTGCCCCCCCCCCCCCCCCCCCCCCCCATGTTTTAAACAAGTTCAGTTCATATACACGTTCCTCTCGTATTAAATGAAGAGCCCAGCCGTACGCCTGTGTGCAGTGTGCACTCGTGTTTAGGAGGCAACTGATTCCTCTCTCCTGTGTGTAGTGGACAAGTCTGACTACATGGTGGGCAGCTACGGGCCTCGGCCGAACGAGTACGAGTTCCTCACCCCTCTGGAGGAAGCCCCCAAAGGGATGCTGGCACGCGGCACCTACAACATCAAGTCCAAGTTCACCGACGACGACAAGCACGACCACCTGTCCTGGGAGTGGAACCTCAACATCAAGAAGGAGTGGAAGGACTAAAGGCTTCCTCCTCCACCCAGACGCAAGTCATGCTTCCTCTCCACACTCCTCCACCCTCCCCCCTTCCCTGTTTCCATACCCATCATCATCATCCTCATCCTCATGGATTAACTGGTTAAATCACAGGAAACAACATGCTCTCCCACTCCGTCCAGCACCTCCTGCCCCACACACCCCCTCACACCCCCCCAGCCCCACTTCCTCCGAGTATAGAAGCTTTTCTTGAAAACATATATGTGACAAAACAAACAGAAACGTGCTCCATCCTAATCTTGTTTTTGTTTTGTTTGTATATAAAAGTTTTTAAAAATGAGAGGAAAAAAAAATTTCAAAAAGGTGACCCATGGATGCTTTTGACTTGGCTGTTAAGAGTAATCTTCATGCCCCTCCCCTCAAGTCTTTGCCCCATATGTTTCCCCTGGTGGTGATTTGCCCCATAGTTTGCCCCACACTCGTCTGTCCTGTTTGCTCTTTTTCACATTCCATTTCTGCCTTTTTTTTGTTCTTTTTAAACTTTTTAAAGACCACAATCTGCCTTGATAGTAACGGGAGATGGCACAGCGTGCTAGCGCGTTGCCACTGGCCTTCCTGCTCCGGGGCCCTGACGGTAAACATCTGGTGATGCGTCTGAGAGAGCGCGTGTACATCACTGGTGTCTGTAGAGCTGACACTGGAGCACATGTACACATGTCTGCTCATTTGTAAAGGTGTGTGTGTGTGTGTGTACGCACATGAAGTTTGTTTGAGGTGTTAGACGCAACTTCACATCCTGCCCACTAGAGGAGCTCTGCAGACCAGGCTGCCTGTTTGTGTGTGCTCTCACTCCTGTGTGCTCACTCTCTTCACCATTCATTTCGTATTGTGGCCTTAAATAATTCATTCCTGTAGCAAGAGGTTGAGGAGCCATTTGCCTTTTGAAGTGTAAAACTTTCAAATCTGATCAGATTGCTTAGTTCAGTTCTCCCCTCCTGGAGTGTAAGCTCTGCACATTACCCCCCTACTTATCTACTGCACACGAGCAGTATCTGGTATTACACCCACTTGACTGGGTTCAGGATGGACCAAACACAGAGACCAGTACATCATTAGCTGGACCATGATTCCGAAAGTACGTTTCTGGTGGTTGTGGACCCTTTCTGTGTGTGTTTAGTTTGTGTCCATCGAAATGTTTCCAAAGCAGGCAGATGATTATTGTGGGACGTGTCCGTTGCCTTGTGCTGAGATTTATCAACGTGGAAAGGGCTGTTTTTACTTGCAGACCTCATGTACTAAAATACTCAACTGAAGAATTACAAACATCACTGACTGTGCCTCCAACAATCATTATCATGAGCTGCTCTACCAAGATGTGACCCCCCCACAGAGGTGTCGTACACAAAGTGGAAACTCTAAGTGAGGTGTGTGCGTGGGTGAGATGGCGTCAGAGCTCCACTGGTCCTCTGAAGCGTCGCAGTCACGTTCCCCTAAAGGTTTACATGCAGACAGGAGACGTCACACCCAGAACATCACTCTGCTCTGTTCACTCCGGTCTCTGTTTCTCCCCCGTTCACAGCGTTGCCTCCAATGTCGGATGGGGTTTTATTTTTTTGCTTCATTTGATTTGGGCCTCTCTGTGAAGAATCACTGTGGAAGTTGGAGATTACTGTTCATCTGTGTCAACATTAAAAGTGTTCAGAATGGAATTTGTTTCTTTGCAGTTTTTCTTAAATTCATTAAATTTTTATTGTGTTTGTCAGACAAGACCATGGTGGTATCTGTTCATTCATACGTACATCCATTCGCAGTAATAAATGTATAAAATCTCCCTTCATAAGCAAAGCATTTTTTAATATTGGAAAGAAATGATTACAGAACGGAGGTTGTGGTTATACACCGTGATGCTTCTGCGTGAATTAGAGGGAAGTGTCCAACACTTTAGTGGAGTATTACGCCCCTACCAGTCAGTTACATTCCAAGAAAACAAATGGTGAATATTAGTGACCCTAAACTCCGCTAAACTTGATCTAAAACCTCGTCCGTGCTCTTGAGGTTTAGCTCGTCAGGCTGGAACCCCTAACGTTCTGCCTTTTATTAAGCTATGCACTAGTGTAAAGCAATCCTCTCACACCCATCTTTCTGCGTTTTTAATTAACGAGACTATATCGGGTAGATGGAGAGAGCAGTCTAGGAACTTTATTTCCCACTTTTCCTCCCCTTGGTGGAGTTGATGTCGGTCTTGGTCTTCTGCAGGCGGGAGAAGATCTCTTTGAACAGTGCCTTGTATTCGGGTGTGTTCTGCCCCAGACGCTTGTCCACAGCCTCCACCTGTCTGCTGATTCCCTCCATGGCTTCGGGCGTGGACGGCGTATGGGGCGGGCTGGCCGGCCGCTGGGGCTCGGCCGCTCTGCACTCCTTCATGGAGGGGTCCCGGGACACGGGGCGCGAGGTCTGCACCTCGGCGTGGCGGAGGCCCTCCTCGTGACGCCGGCACCTCCCCAGCAGCTCCTCGTACTTCTCCAACAGCGCGTGGTACTGCTCGTCCACCTCCCGCAGGATGGACATGCCCCGTCTGCGCACGCCGTTGGCGTGCAGCGCGTAGCTGCCCTTACGCCTGCCGGACGCGTCCACCGCCGAGATGACGTCCAGCGCCGTGTCGCTGCAGCTCTTGCGCACGGGGGGCTCGTCCTGCGGGGACACGGCCGCGTCCTCGGGCGTGTCCGTCTCGGGAGCGCTGTTGAGCAGCGTCTGCTCCAGGCCGTCCTCGCTGGTCAGCAGGCGCGCACGGGAGCGGCGCAGCTGCTGTAGCTCCTGTAGCTCCGCCTCCAGCTCGCTGACGCGGCGCTGACAGCCCTCGGCGCCCAGCAGACGCTGCTCCAGACGCTCAAACTCCTGCAGCACGGCAGCACACTCCCGCTCCGCGTTCTCCCGCCGGCCGCGCTCGGCCACCGCGGCCGCACGCAGGGACGCCACCATCGCACGCAGGTGTTCGTTCTCCTCGTCCGCCGGCCGACGACGCTGCAGGTCGCCGCTGCTCGGGTCCGACACCATGAACCCGTCCTCGTAACTGGGACAGGACAGTTAGTTCACATTCTCACTTTGCTTTAAGACAATCCACATACAAAAAATATATTTTCTATAATGTCAGGATAGACTGTCCCAACAGTAGCCACTTCAGGCCACTTCATGCAGCCATACCAAGTAGAGCTCATAATTTCATGGTGATGGGTGAGTTGGTACCTGGGTGCGGTGCACAGCTCTTTAAGACAGGGGAAGGAGTGCACAGTCTTCCGTCTCTCTTTCTTCTCCCGATGAACCCGAAGCTCTTCGAGAGTCCTCAGCTCCTCCACGCGAGCCGTGAGTGAGTCCACCTGCCCCTGTAGCGTCTCCATGGTGCCCGTCAGCCTGCAAGCGTGCACACACACACCCCGTTGAACGCATGCTGATGTGTGGATCAATGTTTGGGTCGTGGTTAAACTGATGGCCCAGAAAAAGGTGCATCTAACATGAGCAACAACATACAGAAATACATATTTTGGAAATTTACATTTCTTGCTCAGTTTTCACAGCCGCGATTCTCCAAAACAGATTATAAACATGTTCAAATGTTTATATCCTTTAGTTTTTGAATGTACACACACTTCAGCTTTTAATATTCAGACACCTAATTACTGACTTTTGAAAGATCAAGTGAACATGTGGAGCATTTAGACTTCTGAGCGAATTCCTATTCCTCACACAGGTGAACTGCACAGAAGTGCCACACCTGACTCCTTTTCTCCACCGTCACCATACTGAAAGACTCGTGTCATCTCTTCATGCATCTAAATATCTACATGAATATAGATGTGAAATGTAAACATTGCATAAATCTTGGTGTATGTATTCAAGTAGTTTGAGAGCTACTCTTTACAGAGACCATATTATAATGTTTAAAATGTTTAGGAAGTGTTCACATACAATAATTTTGTCTGACTTGGGGAAATACCAAGCCTGTTGAGGACTATTCAAAACCCAAAGAAAGTTTATTTGCTAATGCAAATCTGCAAATGTGCAGCTTCTGTTAAGCAGTCATTTATAATTACAGCTGAAATTATCAAGTATGTGTGTGGTCTAGATGGTAAAACTGAGACTAAAGTTTCTTGGAGATGTCCTGAAACAGCCATATTTTAATTGACCAGTATTACGTACATAATGTCAAATCTTTTTAAACACCAAATGTTTCAACACCCCTTCACCTTTACACCATATCTGGGAGTACATTTTAAAGTTAATGGGCAGACATTTTTGTGCCAGACGTCGTCATGCCAGTGATCCCACTGCTAAGTAGCCTGTGTCCAATCAGAGCTCTGCTGGTCCTGGGAGGACATCACACACTCTGATGTTCTGCCTGAATGTGCCATTCGCACTAATGAAGCACATACAAGGTTTAGCCCGACAAGCACAAACTGATTCAGGACTTGGCAGACTAAATGACTGGTGTGTGTGTGACAGTAAGAGTGTCTCACCTGTCTATCTTCTGCTGCGAGGCCTTGCTCTCCAACACCAGCTTCTCATTGGTGATCTCCAGCTCACGTGCAGTCACGTCCAGCTGTTCGTACACTTTAGCATGCTGCTCATTCATCTCACGCAGCATCTCCAACTGCTTGGACAGGTACTGAACACACAGCACACGTGATAAACACTCACTCCATCCCTCTACGTAACTCCACACATGGCACACGTGATAAACACTCACTCCATCCCTCTACGTAACTCCACACAAGGCACACGTGATAAACACTCACTTCATCCCTCTACGTAACTCCATACACAGCACACGTGATAAACACTCACTCCATCCCTCTACGTAACTCCACACAAGGCACACGTGATGAGCACACTCTCCACTTATACATAAATACAAGGAGCACACGTTTCAAGTACTTTCGTTGCCTCTACATGAGTCAACACAGGAACTCAGCAGCTGTCTTCTAGCGCGAGGATGGAAATGGTGCAAGTTCCACCTTTTACCACCTGATAGCGTCCTGCTTTGTTCTGGGGAGTGCTCACTAAACAACCCAGTCAATAAATGCCATATGATACTGTATGCCAATTTACCGTAATCTTTTTGATAATGGATTATTAATCAGTTTTCCCACTACTGAATCCACTCATCCTACTTCCCCATCACTGTCTGCTAGGACACTGGACAGCGTTCAGGTTAATGAAGGAAAACGCAGAGCACTTCTTGTGGTTATAAACACCAGGTTTCTTCCTCAAGCAGTTTCACTGGAAAATTTATTATAGATAAATGCAAAAGCCTGCTGCCTTAATCCAAAATGTAACCACTGAATTAAATTCATTGGATATCACTCATTACCTACTGTGTCTTATTAATATCAACACAACAGCCAATTACAAGACATGACTTTCATATGCACACTGTTTCATAAACATGTGACAAATGTAGCCTTTACCACATAATTGTTCTCTTGGACATAGACACACACACTTACACAAGCATATACACAGTCCATTTTATTTACATTTTCTGAATGACAGGCAAAGTTTACACAATGAGATGGTCTGATGCACACTAGTAAGGCTAACCGTACTGCATTTAGATAGAGTTTATTTCTTTTTTGCCTTACTCTAAATGTAAAACAACTACATTGTTTCAGTACCTGTCAACTCTACGCAGAACAGAAGCCATGCTCACGTGAGTAAACGTGTCCTCAGTTTACCACATTGTTCTCCTGTGTGCCATCTTTGTGCTGCAGTGACTAGTGGATCTGACACAGTGCCAGGCAAGCTGCCTCCCACAAACACATTCACCACCACGACCTCCCCACTGCACACTAACACCAAAGGCCCGACACTGTAGGACCATCGGGGAGAGAATGGGGCCGGTACCTCGATCTCCTGGACCTGCTCCTCATTGTTGATGTACATCTGCTGAAGCGAGTCCTCCAGTTCTTTGTTCCTCTCCAGCAGGGTCTTCCCCAGCTCGGCAGCCAAGTGCAGGTCTGCACACAAACACACACAGACAGAGAGATGAAGACGGGCAGATGGAACATGGCAGATGGGAACGGGGAGACACTACAAATGGCCGTTCAGTTAGTTCACAGAAGTAACACTTCTCCCAAAAATACTTGTGTGGGGTGGGGGTGAGTTTGTGCTATTGGGTCTCCTGAATGACAACAACTTCCATTTGGGGTAATTGTACCATTAAGCCCACCAAAATCTGTTTTCATGTATTTTTCATAGATATTGACCTGACTGTTGGGAAAATACAAGAATAATCTCTTATTTGAAAATGTTTTCATTAGTTTAAGTATTTTAGAATTTTAGAATACAAAATAAAGGTATTTCATGAAATAAGTCAAACGTCTGGCATGGGCTTAATGAGTACAGTTACACTACTGCAAACAATTAACTGGTTTTAGCATTTTGGTCCCAATTTGTTAGTGCACAGTGTGCTTGGTACTTGGTATTGTGTCTTACTTTCATTCCACTAAATGGATAGGATAGGATAGGTACTTTATTAATCCCGAAGGAAATTAAGTTCTCAGTAGCATTCAGCAGCAAAAACATTACACACAATAGAAATATTGCACATTTAGATTGCACACATGAAATAGGTGTAGAATATTAACATTAATTAGACACAAATGATTCATAGTCCGCCTGTAGTGCACCAAGTTGCTCCATGTTTGAACACACATGGCCACTTTATCTACCTGCTTGCATTATAAAGTCTGATTGCACGAGGAACAAAAGACTTCCTGAGTCTCTCAGTGGAGCGCGTAAGAGACAGAAGTCTGTCACTGAAATGAGTGGCAGATGTTTCTGTAGAAACTGAAGAGAATTAAGCAGAATCAATTATATCAACCCACTGAAATAGTATTTAATCTTTAATTTTACACCATTTAACATGAGGTGCACCGAGATTAACCAAGTCAAGATAAAAAAAAGAGACTAAAAGGAATCACACCAAAGGAAGAGACAGTACAGTCAGGTGCTGCACGTGGTCTGCAAAAGAAACCAGGCAATAAAACACAAATGCTGAAATGTGAGATTTTTAAAACACTGTCTCAGTACAGAGTATCTCACATCTCTCAGTCTATTTCCAGTAACACTTAAATCCCAACCCACACACTCTTCATGGACCAGTGTAGTGTGGTCTTAATAGACTGCATGGGTATACGATGAGTGTTATGATGACACATCTCTGACCCTTTTGTAGATATCTGTGCACCACCTTCTCAGTCGGTGGAGACACACCAGCATGAAGATACTGATCCTCCCAATGCTGCATTGCATGTCAGGAAACACACACACACCACAGAGAGGAACGCGCTTGTGCTAACATGCTAGCACCCACACAAAGCCAGCCACTTGGTGGGAGGGACCGAGTAAAAGGAAGATTTTGCAGGGTCAGAAACATTGACCTGCATTGCACAGGTGTGAATGCAGCAATTTATCAGGAAATAGATGGCACGCGCAATAACTCAGACATACAGGAACATGGGACCACACACACCAGTTCACACATAAATCATGTATGTGAGCGCTACAGTGACACTGCTCTCTCTGTATGTGTGTATTTAACCCCTGGGGTATCTAGACTGGAACAAAAGATAATGAGAGCCACAGGGGCAGGTCTTACTGAGCAGGGAGGACTCATTACCCATAAGGCAGAAACTGTTGTTATATCCACTCATACCCCCCCTCACTGAGGTCAGACAGTGACACAACTCATTTGTTCAGCCCACTTCCGAAATTCCTCACAATGGCAGATTAAGGAGACGGCATTATAGTGAGAGCAAGAACTGGGGCCCAGATGAGAGAGGAATCCTGGTGCTGTTCAGTAGCTGAAACACCACATGGAACATAATACACAATACACACATTAATTCACTGAGTATCTATGCGCAGCCAGGGGGAGCATCTCAACCAAACTGTGCCCACATGCCCAACAATAACTGCAAAGCATCAGCAGATATCATGATGTGCTAACGGGCAGCACACTCAGGGAAGCAAGTCATATTCATGAAGGCTTCATCGCAGCAGAATGTGAAATAGGACATGAACTAATAATAGGACCTGGTACTCCAGAGTCTGGGACTGATTTTCTGAAGGCAGATAGAACACAGGATCTTAATTCAACTGCAGCTGGGATTTGTATGCACTTCCACGCCATATCCCTACATCGATAACACCGGCGTCATGAGAGGGGTGTAGTGGTGTCATCCTGTACCACCACCGTGTGATGGAGCACATCCACCCCAAACCCGGAAGCAATCCCTCCTGCTCTAATTCCCGTCAGTCACTAATCACATCACCCAAGCTTTAATCAAATCCTGAATAATGCAGGAGATGAAGAGGGCACTTTTCTGCCCTTCCCCGAGTTCTGCTGATGCTCAGTGAAGCTGCTTGCTCTGTTAGATCAGGCTTCAGGGCTGGTGAAGGCCGTCCAACACCCACCCAGAAACACCAGCTGAGCTCAAACCCAGATATCCTGCTGCCTGTACGACAAACCTGATCCTTTTTTTTACCTATGTAATTTTAGGCTCTCACAAAACCAATATTATTTAAATATTTACTTATTTATTTAAATAATTGGTTATTTAATTAACAAAACAATTAATTAAATAATTGATCAAAAAATAAATCTGAAGCAATCTGAAAATGACAAGACATGCATGCATATTCAGTCAAGGACAATCCAACTCAAACAAACACAGAAACACACCCTGCCAGATGCACAGAAGTTAAAGACAGAAACACACACTACCAAGTGTGTGGCCATATTGCACAGAAGCAGAAAACTGAAAATGACTTGGGGAACATTTTGAATTCTCATCACTTTGCACTGTCCACACAGCTGTGTGTAATTGGACTCTTCTCTCTCTCCTCTGCCTTCTGGAGCCAGGAATCTGAACAAAATCCCAAGGCACGTAAAAGCCAGAAACAGTTCCCCCCCAAACATTCCTTTTGTATTGTATGGGTTCAAACTCATCTAGTCTTCTTAAAGAAGTGTACACGCTATTAGGTGAACACATCTATGTGTGCAATGTTCCCACTGGTGTCAAATTAGACCTTGAGACAACCAAAATGTTCCCATGCTCAGCTACACGAGCCCCGCCACAGTACCCAGATGTCCTGTTAGCACTAAACGAGCAGCAGGGCAGGCGGAGGGCGGACAAAGGGCAATGACATCATTCAAGCACGCGCGCTCGCTCGCACGCTCGCACGCGGGGGTCTCGTTTGCGCGTTAATTCCTGACCACACTGACATAATGGAAGTAATGTGTTTATTAGGGACCCGATGAGGAGGAGTGAACCTCCCGCTGACATGAAGAACAAAGAACGCAAAGGAAAAAAACACCGTAAAATGTACTAAGCGTCCGGTATTTGGTCAATAACGCGAATATAAGTGGATTACATTCTAGTTTATATTAAGTGCCGACTTCAACGTTTGCATATGCAGTCCGGGCCGTGAAGCCCATATTCACATTTAACCCTTGAAGTATCATCAGATGGACTCTCAAAGATGCCGTTTCCGTCGCAATATTGATCATTTTCACAGTCGAGATGACATGTGTAAAATTGCAATATCCTACGCATATTTTAATCTCTCGGCTTCACATCCCTAGTCAGCACATCTGCAGCTGCTGTCATCTCTGATGCTCTCTGAGGAGCTTTTGTGAGGGCCTCTGAATCCAGACCCTTCTTCTCATTACACGGGACGTTCATCGGTGCCAAACAAACGCCAAGAAACAAGACAAGCATGAATCCTGTTGCAGTCGTGAAGTGTGGATGTTCTGCAGATACTCACCCTGCTCCAGGTCTCGCTGGTCGTACCATGGTTCCTCTTCCTCTGTGATGAACTCCTCCATCCTGCGAGCGCGGAGCATCGGTCACTTCACGGAGGAGCAGCTCGCAGGCGCAGTGAGTGTGTGGCGCCCGGAAGAGGAGACGTGTCCGTCCTCCTGAACTCAGATCTGGAGACGAGTCCGTCCTCCTGAACTCAACCCTTTCCTCAGATCTGGAGACGTATCAGTCCTCCTAAATTCAAACCTTTACTCAGATCTGTTTTCGGCTTTTTAAAGGGCGCTCAAATCTTCAGACATCCTGCAGAGCTTCGATAAGTAGAAGCGATGGCACAACAACACACGAGGCTCCGAGCTGCTCTTAGGATGCGGGGTGATGTACACCAAACGTTCCCACTACAGTTCCACATAAATGTCCTACAAGCTCCAGACTGGCTTCACTATTCCCGACGTGTTTACAGGGGAAAGCTACAACGAGCTAGAGCTTCTCCGGCGTTCACTAAACTGGTTCAGTTAAACGCATGTAGCCCTGCAAAAAACCCAAATTATGCAGCTAAATATTTTTTGACATAGTTGGCATCTAGTTTTGTTGTAAATTCACCCCCCACTCCCACTCCTGTGCTCAGCGCCGATATCTCCTCATCCGTTCTGCTGAGTTCCTCTGATTCTCACACTGGGCAGACCGGCTGCTTCAGCTCCACCTCCACCCACAGCAGTGAGCACCCAACACAATGAGCTCGTTGAAGGCGCAGATATACCAGTGGGCTTGAGAAGGACCAGCAATCAGGATCTTCTTTGTGGAATGATCGTGGGTTCAACTATTTTGGTCTGTTGGCAGGAGAAAACAGTCGCGTGTTTAAGATGTCGTTCCTCGGAAGGAAAGCCGTCTGGTTTCAGACCGCATCTATCTCAATACTATCTTCTAGAGCAGGTATCACCAAATGGCGGACCGCGGTCCGGATCTGGACCCGAACGCCGTCCTGTCCGGACCCAATCACATTCCTGATTAACTGGATACGGACCCAAATGCCAAAAAAATTTTAACGGGAGACTATATTTTAAAACGGAGAATTTATTTTCAGACGAGTGTTACATTCACCACCCATTTGAGTGTTACTTTCAACCCCCCCCCGCTCAACAACTTTCGTTCGCCCCCCCCCCCCCCCCCCCCCCCCCCCCCCCCCCCGCTCAACAACTTTCGTTCGCCACCGCGAACCCGGACCTAAGGTCTGAGCTATCTGCCAAAAATGGACCGCGGAAAGATTTAATTGATTACCCCTGTTCTAGAGAGCGGTCAGCGTTTGGTATGACGATGTCATATGATACATCATTTATACCACAAACACTCAAAACAAGTGGCTTTGGTTCATTGTTACCGTATTCTTTAGGTATGATATTCTAAATATTATGAAATAAATAGAAATGTAAAACGTGCAAATATGCAAACATAATATCCACATATTTTATATATATATATATATATATATATATATATATATATATATATATATATATATATATACTTGTTGAATATGTGCCATGTTTCCAGGTAGGTTTGAGGGTTAAAATGATGTTGAGCCAGGCCATATATATAGTAGCAGGTTATGTATGATGCATGTGTTATTTGCCTGGACCAACACCTTGGAGGCCTGTGAAATTGCCCCTGAATCGTTTCACCTGTGGGCACCACAGCTGTGTGCCACATTTCCAGTTAGATTTCAGGAATTTGTCAGGTCAGGCTAAAATCAGGTTTCTTTTATATATAGGAGCCAGTTATGTATGATGCATGTGTTACTTGTCTAGCCCGATGCCTTACAGGTGTACAACAAGCCTCTAAATCCACATCCTGAACAATTTCATCTGTGCTGCACATCTGCTCAATATGCCATATTGCCAGTTAGATTTGAGGTATAATGTGATATTGGGCCAGTCTAAAATCAGGTTCCTCTCTTAAGGAGCGACCTGTTCTTCATGATGCATTTGTTATTTCTCTGACCCACCATCAATAAGGCCTTCAATAAGCCTCTGAAATCAGCCCTTTAAATTCATTCACCTACAGACCACTGCTCAATAGGCCATGTGATGGTGTACAGTACACATGCATAATATGATTTGAGATCACAATGACCCTTGACAATATCAACTGCTCCTCACACAGAGATACTTATTCCCTATTGAAAATATCCTGTGTCTAGTCTGTGGTTATTAAACCATAAAACCTGAGCTGGTATTTATTCTTCTGATTCACTTGTGTTCTAGAACAGCATGTGTCATTTCTCTGTTTTTAGTTTTCAAAACTAAAATCAAGAGTCTTTCTAAAAATATGTTTCCCTTACATTAGAAATGTAGACTAAATACAACTTTTACAAAACCATTTTACAACAGAAATGCTTTCGTTATATTTTAATATTTTTTCTACATTCACAAAATCAGTATGGGAAACAGTAAGCTCTTAAATGTATGCTCCTATGCTCGTTTGTTTAATCTGTCTCACGCAAACACGCGTCGTGAACTTGTATTCTAGGCAGGAGGGGCTTTTCTCATTTACGGGAAGTGATCTCATGAGTATGAGAGCGAGTTCCGGGGGGTTGGACCCGAGCGTGAGGGCGTCACGCGGGGGACACGTGAGCGCTGTTTTGGCTGAGTGCGCGGCGTGCACGCGGACTGAGAACTGTTGAGATTCACTTCTTATGATAATAGACCGAGTACAGTTTACCCTTTTTTTAGTTTGAGTCAATATTAAATGTTCTTTCTTATAGCCAAATATCCTGTGAGTGCTCAGCTGCTTAACCAGTTCCCTTCTCTTAAAATGTCTGGCAAAAGCTATTTTTCTGAAACTTTGATGTTCTCATCTCCCAAGTCTCGTAACTATTTAGGGCTGAGATAAAGATAGGTCATATTTCAGTGTGATATTTTATATGTAAACGGTGTGTTCTATTTAAAGTGACTGTAGTGTTGTGTAAGTGGGACGTTTGATCTTCAGTGGGGTCATTTTGTGGTGGTCATTAAATGGTGTAGTTTCCATCCTTTAAATGATATGTGTAACAGCAGTCTCTGGTAGTTATGTAAGATGTCCGTGGGATATGTAACGATTTTTTAGAACTGTAGGATTTAAATAAATTGCATATTTCTATAGTAATTTTCTGGTCCTTTTTGTTCTTAAATTTCATAATCGGATCTTTCTAGCCAGAACTTCCTGGCTTATCAAGGTGGTGGCAGCAGTTAAATAAATAAGTAAACAGCAATAGAGAGAAAAGGCCACGTTACACACGCTTTATGAACAAGGTACCAACTTCAGCGTCGTCACAAACGTAAGAGTCAAGACAAAACACAACAACGAAACCATGAAACACTGAAGGTACCATGACTCTGAAACCAAATACGCAAACTTAACCATTGTACATAAGAGATATTTTGAACATTCCAAACATCCATATCTGTGAGAAAGGTGACAACCCTCTCCTTTTTCTCCTTTGCAATTTTATTTTTGTCTCTCCTTGTTTCTCACATGCACTTTCATTCTTTTCTTTGCTTTGAGTTCATCAACTTTCCGTTGCAGCTATTTGGCCTTCATTCTTTCACTCACGTTCCTTATTTGTATTAACCTTAGAACCTTCTCTCTTTTCTTCAGCACTGCTCTATGTTTGCTGGTACTTTTCTGCACTGCCCTCACATGAGTGGATGGTGCCTGTGGTCTCTTTAAACTTGGCTGCACACAGTCATGATCAGCAACATACACTATGGGCTCTGGAGGGCCATTAAAAGCTGCTCATCTGCTGTTGAATTCAGTGATAGAGGAGTAAGGTCCAAAACTTCAGTAAGCACCCTTTTCTTCTTCTCTTCTCTCTGTACTGTCTCTGATACTGCTTCCACTCTTCCCTCATCTGTGTTTCCCTGGGCAGATCTGTGATTGGCTGTTTGTGATCTTTCTTGGTTTTTGTTTTTGTACTTATAGCTTCTGTAATATTTATTTCTTTCGCGTACATTTTATGCAACTTAGGCACATAGTTTCTCACACTTATTACAACTTGTCTGATCTTCAGTGTACTGGAATGGAGAACGATAGAGAAGGTGGGGTCACTTTAGCTACACACGCGAGCATCTCCTCAAGCTCCATTCATCTACTTCACACTCTTCACACATTCCTCTTCCTGAAGATATAGGCAGACCATTCAGGGATGCAGTGCTGGAGTTCAAGTGAAGGCAAAGAGAAGACAATTAAAGCCGTTCATTCCCTCCATCATTATGGGGAGCGTGAGATCACCCGTGAACTTGGTGCACTAATCGGGACACAGAGGGGAAACAGGGAGTGCAGTGTGTGCTCTGCTTCTCAGAGACATGGCTGCATGTGGATCTCCCAGATACTAATGTTCCCCTCGCAGGTTTCCAGATAGTGAGGGCGGAAATAGACGCACCATTTCTGGCCCTTTTGGATGATTTATTCATGTCTCCGTTTATACCACACTACCAAAAATCCTGCAGTTGTGCAATGAGAGAACAGAGTACTGGACCTTCTGTTAAATGTTAAATATGCATACAGGTCATTAGCTTTACCACCACTTGGTCGATTGGATCATAACCTGGTGCTCGTCACCAATTAACAGGTCTTAAGACAACCTGTGACAAAGAAGACAGTAAGGAGGTCACCTGAGGCGGAGGAGGTCTGTTTTGAGACCACAGACTAGGAAGTGCTGTATTAATCAGTTGGAGAGGACATTAATAGTACCACAGACTGTATTAACCTTTGCACAGACTCCATTCTTCCTGTCAAATGGATGTGTTGCTTCCCTAACAACAAGCCCTGTTTACCAAAGACCTGAAGGAACTTCCTAATAGGAAGAAACAGGCCTTCAGACTGAAGGACAAATAACAATTGAAGGGGTGTGCAGAAGGAGCTGAAGGTAAGACTCGGAGAAGAAAGAAGCTTACAGAAAAATGCTGGAGTGTACACACGGACATTGATTGGGCAGTCATGGTCTGGTGGTTAGGCAACCTGTCTTGTGACCAGAGGGTTGTGAGTTTGATTCACAGGCCTGAGGCCAAGACTGAAGTGCCCTTGACACCTAACCCAACTGCTGCAGGTCCACTGTGTTATATCAAGACCAAAGTCAGCGCAGCCATCTACCAGGACATTTTTAGAGCACTTCATGCTTCCCACTGCTGACAAGCGTTTTGGAGATGGAAATTTCATTTTCCAGCAGGACTTTACACCTGTCCACACTGCCAAAAGTACCCTTGCCTGGTTTAATAACCACAGTGTCACTGTGCTTGATTGGCCAGCAAAATTGCCTGACCTAAACCTCAAAAGCCCTCTATTGCAATATGTTGATTTCTTGCAATATGTCAATTTCCCTCTAGGATTATAGTGATCAATCGATCTAGCTAGCTATCTATCTATCTAGTTAGCCAGCTATGGTAGAATTTCTTTAGTCTGCGCCTGGGGAATCTGTGCCCTACACAGATTCAACTTTATCTCTGGCCTAACTCCTAATCCAGCCCATGAAGAGCTGCATCAGGACTCAAGTGCACCTATCCCCATAATCTGACCTACATTCCAGTTTGTTACCAAATAAAATAGGGAAAAAGTCACGTAGAGATGCATAGATGTTCCTAAAAATATTTAAGGAAAGATAATTAACTCAATAAATTGTCAGGTCAGACTGTTGTAGTTAATGTAGTGCAGTAACAGTGGTTTCTATGGGGACAACATTTATAGATTTCAGGAACACCTATATGGAACCTTTAACGTATATTATTTACTTCTACTTTGGTTATTTTGTAAATTTGAGTTAAGTTAAATGAAACGTGCTTGTCTACGTTTGATTTGATACCAAGTTTTAACACTTACAAAATATTTTCTTGCAATAAGATTGGTCCTGAAGAATTTATCCACAAACATCAAATGATTTTAAGTTCATGTTCAAGTTGTATGAAGTACTACTGCGTAATTACATTTTTGTTTAAACATGTTTTGTTTCATTTTTTCCCAGAACACAATATAATTTTTATATGTAAAATGAACCGTTACTCTACGTTTTGTTCTAACCTGGATTCTAGTACCACAAATACATCATCAATCCACTGATCGTCACTGAGTGTATCTAAGAAGTCACCTTATAAAAGAACATTGGCTGGCTTGTGTCTCCATCAGTGGTGAACAAATAGAGAAAACAATGACACTGATGCAAACAAACTACTTAATCTAACTAATTATAAACGATCTGTTGTATTCCAATACAAAGCACAAAGTATTGGACCAGCGCCACTTAAGAAATCTAAGAGATAGGTGAAAGTCATTTGCAGGCAGGTTTTCAGATGCCCAGAACAGGCTAGTCAGCGTTATTGCACAACACTGGAGGCTTAAATAGGGTGAGGGATGACCAGAAACAAACGTGGCTAATAAGTGGGTGATTGAGAACGGGGGAGTGGTGTGAGGGTGTGGCATAATATAATAAAATAACATAATTATGTGCATCACTCCTGGGTACCACTGGGGTATGTGTACTGGCCCCAGGGACCGGAAGAGGGACACGGGGGAGCCTCGGGACGCATGTCGGGCCGCTCTTCCTCCTCTGTCTCCATCTCCTCCATGGAGACACAGCTCCCCATGGCAGTGTCTTTTGGAGGAAAGGGGGGACTCCTCTGGCCAGTAACCACCCTCTCGCACCTCCTCCGCCCCTTTCTGGTGAGGGGGGGGGGGCGGACTAGCAGAGACCCCCCCCCCCCCCCCCCCCCCAGTGAGTATTCCCGAAGGGGGAGGGCTGAACTCCATGTCCTGGTACCTCAGCATTTCCAGGAGGACAGAACTCCCCCTCACGGTACATCACGGTCTCCCCCGAGTCCTCGCACGGAGGCGGACTGACGTCCCCACCCTGGTGGTCTATTGTTTCCTCCGAGTTCACAGTAGGAGGCGGACTGACATCTTCCTCTGAACAGTTTGAATCCGAGGACGTGCTCTTCCCCGTTCGTCGAGGGGTTGAGTAACAGCGAGTTTGTCAAGAGCATGGCCAGTGTCGGACCCCCCTGGGGAGAGTCATGTCACAGAGGGGAGGAGCACCTCACAGTCTGGCTGACGTTCTCCCTGACCAACTGATTAGCGACATCTCTGAAGTAGCTAGAGTAGCTCTTCCTCCTCCTTGTGTGAGTAGCTCCCCAGGTATTCGGACATACAGACATCAAGCTGCCTCTCTCTCTCTCTCTCTCTCTCTCCCACTCTCTCTCCCCCCCTCTTTCTCTCTCTCACTCAACCACTCTCTCTCTCTCTCTCTCCCCTTATTCCTTCCATATTTTCCCTTGGCCATCATTTTCAGCTCAAGTTAAGGTACTTGAAGCCGCCCTCCGTATCTGTTATGTGGCCTTCTGGTACTTCAGTCTTCTCACTGCAGCCATCCAAGCACACGTATCCAGTCTGGTGAGATGGATCAGTGAATCCATGTCTCGTAGCTTGACATGGATGTAGAGGAGGTTGATGGAGAGGCAAATTGAGGCTCCATTCTGTAGCTGGTTTCAAAAGCCACTCTCGGTGATCTCTCAGGGGGTTCATATGTCGGTCTGCCTGGTGCTGCAGTCTCGTGTGTCTGGTTGATCCACCAGTAGCTTGTGATTGGCTCCTCTGGTGTGGTTGATCCACCAGTAGCTTGTGATTGGCTCTTCTGGTGTGGTTTATCCACCAGTAGCTCCTCTGGTGTTCTGGCCAATGCCTCTCACTGCACAATGAGGCTTGACAGGAGCTTCCATGCAGAGCCGATTGGTCACAGCTAGTCATTCTTGTAATGTGTGTGTGTGTGTGTGTGTGTGTGTGTGTGTGTGTGTGTGTGTGTGTGTATATATATATATATTTTTTTTTTTTCCCCAACTCGGACACAGCAGAGCATATCAATATTAGCTGTTTTGTTATTTTACTGTACTGAATAGCTAATGCATACATATTTATATGTATTTTAATCTGTAAGCCGTGTGGGGTGATATGTCTGGTGATGTCTGGTTTTCTGTGTTACTAGATACTATGGGATGTAATCTCATGTAAATGTAGTGGTTTTACATTGTCAATGGTTTTTGAAAACCAACTAAAAACATTACCTCCCTGGCCATTTACTAGTGATGGACCTTTTTGTCAAGCCATAAAACATATTAACAGTTTTTTGGGGTTTTTTGTTTTTGGAAAGTAAGACAGTGGTAGTTGATGATGTACAACAAAAAATCACTTTGCCACTAGGGGGCTCCAGTTCATTAATAAAGACATCAAGATCTAGTACTGAAGTCTAGTGCTTCATGGGTGGTGGGATTACGGCTGGGGTTCTGTATCACATGACTTATCACCATGCACGTGACAAAGATGTGGCTGCACGTCAGGCTTATGAAAGCTTTATGTTATACGCGATGTACAATATGACCAATAGCTTTTACATACATATAAAAATGAATGTGTAGCCTCACAGGGCAGTTTGAAGATATTAATATTATATTATTGTACCCTGGGACAGAGCTCTTATTTTACATATAAATCACTACCAGGTAAACATGAAAATATAATAATTATCATTATTAATATTAATAACAATAGTCACCACAAGAGAACAATGAAAATATAATAATTATTGTTATTAATATTGATAATAATAATAATTCTGAATTACATCACTGTCATCAGAGTGTGTTCTGGATATTAATTTACCCCAACAGGATTGCAATAGTCGGGTTACCATTTAAGGCCACCAGTGAGCAAACCCCAGTTCACAGCTGAGGTGTGATGGAACCAGCAGTCATATATCAAAAACAAACAAAACAAAAAATGAATCAAAATAAACATACACAAGAAAGAAGACAGCCATTCTACATTATTTACACATAACTTAGGTCTATAGTTTCAACAAATACAGATAGAATATAACAGGTTCACAAAGAAAATAAATACAAAAAGATATTCAGTTAGGTTTGTAAAGGAAATGTAAAAAGCAAGTTTTTAGCTAACTAAAACAGAAGAGAATAATTCATTCCAATCACATGACTACACCGATCCACGGAAGATGCCATCTTCTATACGATCTGTCGCTCGTCTCTGTTAAATGCAATTATACATAATTGCAATGGTACAAACTGATCCCAGTTCAGCAGTCCTGAAAATTGTGACACATATCAGCCTTCCGTTCTAAGGACTGAATAGAAAGCTTAAAATGACTGGTACCTGCCGATTCACAACAGAACTTAAAAGGATGCACAGAATATATTTCCTCGACTACTCTGTCCAAACATTTTTTTAAAAATCAGTCCAGCTGACTCAAGACTGGCACGTAGTGTTTAAATAGCATTCCAACATTTATATCAGACTGTTTTGTTTTTGTTTCAATTGTTTTTTTCTGCTGTTTTATCTGAACAAATGGCACAGGCAGAGATGTGGTAATCAGCACCATGGTAAGATCATAGTCTGGGTCAAGAATGCTCAATGCAAAAATAAACACCAACATGTCTAATAATAAAAAAGCTATTTGGCTTTTATTTAATATTCATTATGTTGGTGTATTTGGAGGCATGTTTTATTTGATGAGGTTAGTTTCAATGCAGCTGGCCTTCATGTCTGATTACCCTGGGACTTGGGTCTGATGTGGGTCTGATGTGGAAGAACTCCAGTTCACATCTCATTGGGCTCTGACAAGTGAGACCCACTGACATCCATGCAAGTGTGATGAGATCTGCTGCCCCCCCTGACTCCAGTACAAGGGGACACACACCAAAGGGGAGGAGGGCAGATATGGGGGGGGGGGGTGTGGGTGCTCCATTTGGTGCAGATCCCATGTGTGATGGTGGAAGCTGGTCTAGATGTCTTCCAGCTGCAGGGGGTGGGGGAGAGCGCCGCCCTGCTGGAGAAGACAGTGTCACTTCTTGTTGGCAATGCGGCGTTTGCGGGTGGCCAGCATGTCGTAGAAGGGATCCCTGCTGATGCTGGCCCTGAGGAAACCAACCAACAGGGTATAAATGAATGAGACGTTTTCACCAGGGGCAGGGAGACCCTGGTGGCTTTTATATGTAAATGTAACATATCTTCAAACCTTTGCCTTAAACGGATCAAATAGGAAGGAGGGATTTGTTTGGTGACCTAGTTTGGTTTCCATGGTTTCCAAAGCCAATCCTTCCAACGTCCTCTTCGGGTATCCCTCTCAGGGCCAGTGTGACCATCGATGATATGAGCAGGACCCCTGCTGTGTGGGTCCTAACCCAAGACGTCTTACCATATCTAAGACGCACTGTGTTCTAACCCAAATTGCAATGTGTAGCCTAAACCTCGCTGTGTGTGGGTCCCGGAGCAAACATGACTATATTCACACAGCTGTAGCCTCCTCCTCAAACCTCTCTAACAGGCTGAAATCCTTCAATGGCACAGGGGCTCTGGTGTTCACAGACAACAATCCTGTTAAGCATGAACACACAGCCCACCGAGAGCTGACAGCACCTTCACTCTGTTTCCTATATGTCTTTGAGAGAGATGCTGTGAGCTCACACCCTGCAGTTTGTGAGGATGAGGGGGTGGGAAGAAGAGGAAGAGAGAGAGTGCTGTGGTGTTTCCCCTCATCATACGCTGTGCTGAGACGATGTGTGTGAAAGGAAACCGCATCACTCCAAACCCTGTGATTGTTCTTCAGCCATGGCCATGGTTCTCATTTATTACATGTGGTGATAGAATCGGGTGCCGGGAGGTCATGACCTCGGTGAACAGGACGCCATTTTGTGTGTCTTCACCTGCTTTACCTTTACTAGAAGCGTCTGCTGCTTTATGGGGCTCACTAGAGCTGTTGGCTTGTCTAGGATTCCCATTACTACTGCTTGCAACAGCCTTGTCCCAAATTCCTCTCACCATCAAACTATTTTGAATTACTCTAAGCTTGCTATTCGCCATTGAGGGCTCTTTAACTGGGACACTGAACAAACTCGTTCACCTTGTCTAAGTCATGGCGGCTGCCGCATATCAACTGAGAGTCTCACTTGATGGATTTGATCCACTCCTCCTTCTCCTCCGGGGTGGGGGCTGATATTCTGTAGACAACATGGTTGCCCTCCACCACCCGACCGTCTGCTTCCGTCTTGCATGCCTTGATCACCTGGCCCTTGTGATTTGGGTTGTAGAGCTCAAAACAGTTCTGGAGGATAAAATAAGAATGTGTTAGAGGTGCAGGAGGTGTGTATTCCAACACCAACACAGATGCTGCTAAATCTGAAAATCTCACAATAATGTGAGTGCACTGTGTGGTGCACTTCACGTCAAACGACAAAGTTCAGATTCCAGTTTCATTCAAATGAGAAGGTTCATGTTGGTGGTTGTAGGTTCGGCCTCAGATTTGTAACATTTCAAATCTCCTAAAATGCACAATCTCAACAACCGACAACACAAATCCTGGAGGGCAGGTGAAAGTCACTGGCTTCAGGAATCCAGTCATGTTTCAAATCATGAAAACATCACACACAATTCTGAATCGAATCACAGCTCTCTACTGTCACCTGGAAGAGCTTCATATGATCATACAGAGGTCAAACGAAGTGGCACAGGATCGGGCTAAAGCACACCAGCTGCAGACGGACCTGCAAACGGACCTGTGGCATCAAAGCTTCAAGAAGACAAAAGACTCACGGGTTTCCTGGGCTCCTCTACCTCTCGGATACTGAGGTTCTCCAGAGGGATGATGCCCCGTGGTTCCTTGTCCTGTTACACATGACAGGTCACAACATACAACACTGGAAGAGAAGTTGCATTCTGACATCTTTCTACTGACAGTCTGCCACTGTACCTAGCAAAAGTATCACTTGAATGCATCTATGCTGTCAGCAAAAGTGGAGATCAAAATTTGGACCATGGAGGTGGAATTTCTTGAAGAAAACACTCCATAAAGGAACAACATGAGACGGCAGCAGTTGTGGGGTGAGCTGAACTCCACATCACCGCTTCAGCGTTTTTCTCTTGAACAAAGGTACAAACATTCACAGCATACTGACCGTTGTGTATTCAAAGTAGTACAAGCAGTTGTCTGTTAATATGAACCAACGTCTCTTCCAGGTTTTCACTCTTCCTCCTGCAATGAAAAGAAAACACAGTGGCATAACTAACCACAGTCAAATTTATACACCTGGCCTAAGATGATGATAAAACGCAATGACCTCCATCCATAGAGTTAACATCAGTGCCTTCGTTACATATGAACCTTTCAGTAGTTACTGGAGAGAGTCCATTTACGTGTTTGAAAACACAAAAAACAACAGAAAGAGTTTATGGTATGTGATGGCATATACCAACCAGTCTGACTGCAACAAGTGTTTTATAAAGACTAAAAGCTCATTGTTGGAGAAATGAAGCCAGTATGGTAAACTAGGATGGATGCAATACCACAACCAT
Source organism: Brachyhypopomus gauderio (assembly GCF_052324685.1). Lineage (NCBI taxonomy): Eukaryota > Metazoa > Chordata > Actinopteri > Gymnotiformes > Hypopomidae > Brachyhypopomus > Brachyhypopomus gauderio. The sequence continues at coordinate 13,516,973 of NC_135212.1, forward strand.
CTAGCAGTATTAAAGTTGAATATTCTAAATGCACTGAGTGAGCTCCCACTACATGTTGTGCAGTACTGCATTGCTTTCTGATGCATTTGGGTGACGTGAAGTCCTGGTTGTATATGCAGAGCTCAGAATAGCTCAGAGCTCCTGCAAGACGTGGCCAGTGGCATTCTTACAGAGCCGTCAGAGTGGGCTCGGATGGCAGAACTAACTGGTTCTGGCTGAGAGGCACCGGAGTGAGCTGAGCGCCCAGGGACAGGGTGCTTCCCAAAAGAGTGACGGCCTCACACCAAAGCTGCAGTCTGCCATTTTATGATTCAGTAAGTCACCAGCCTTTAGCAAACAAAACCTCAATATCACCACTTTGTCCAACACCAAAACACACACTCGCACACGAGTGGCAAATTCTTCCCCAACGAGCCTACACACCAGGGTTGCTAATTTGAGTGTGTATCTGTGCAGGAGATACCTGCAGGCATGGCCGGAGTGAGCCACTTTTTCAGCCCGGGAGTTTCATGCGCAAATCCGGCCCAAAATTATTTTTCCATCCCAATCGGCCCAAACTAGAGATTGACATGAGCCGGCCCATCGGGAATCCTCCCGAATCTCCCGATTAGCCACTCCGGCTCTGCCTGCAGATCTGATGCAGGTTTCTTCATATGCCAGGGAGCGTTGGGGCTTCAGCTCTGTGGGCTACGTTAGCCCTGTAGGCTCAGCTTTCTCCAACACAACACCTGAACTAGTCTACCTGTCCAGGTGCCAGGTGCCCCACACAGGCAAAGAGGAATTGGAAACAGTCTCCTGGTACATCTCACACTGGTGCTGCTGGTCCATTACGTTCTTGTACAGTTCCTCCCCAGCATGTCTCACACCAGGTACGTCTCACACCAGGTACGTCTCACCCCCCCCGGTATGTCTCACCCCAGTATGTCTCACCCCAGAACATCTGGTGGAGCTCACCTATCTTCCACACATGTTGTTCATTGACAAAATGGCTGCCGATGCTGTCACTGTTCCTGCAGCAGCAATAGTGGCAACAGGCACAACAGCCAGTTGGTGCTAATCAATTAGCAGAAGGAATTTCATAATGGCTCAGCATTAAAATAAAGCTCAGAACACAAACTCAGCTAAAGATGAACAGCAGGTTGTCTGATCTGCTTGGTGTCATAAATTTACCTCAGCACTCATTCATTCATGTTACTCATTCACTATTAAGTTTTGCACTTCCATTACAAGTATTCCTGTAATACGTGTGGACTGAAATAAACATGAAGCTTCCTGGCACAGAACCCCTGGATGCCAGGAAAGTCAGCCCAGGGAGAAGAGCCCGCTGGTGGGGCCATCTGGTGGGCCACACCAGGAATCTCCCAGTTGATGTTGGGCAACTGTGTGCTGTTGTTTTGTTGGTTCATTTGCCCACAGGCCTAGATAGACATCTGCATGTGAGGACAAGGAACACCTGAGGTTACAGTGTTTCCCGGCTGTGAAGCCATCCTAACTACACACGTAGCAATGTTCCAAGGTCTTTCCGTTGTGTCTCCGAGATATATATATATATATATATATATATATATATATATATATATATATATATATATATATATATATATATATATATATATATATATATATGTTATATCTCATTCATCTACATGCACCACAGCAAGAGTTGTCTACTGCATTACTTGTAAGAGATGTAAACTTGCTGATGGGTTTGTTGAACACCTTCGGACCATCAGGGTTAAGGATGTGTCATTTCCTGTGTCAATGCATTTTGGACGCTGTATTAACGACATATCTGTTTGTATAGCCAGTTGTTGCTATGGCAGCAGTGAAATTAGGAAATTCAAAGAAAAATAACTGATCTCCACTCGTAGAACTTTACAACCTCATGAATGAATGTGATGATTTAAGCATTTACGTTTTCATATATAAACTGGTTCCTCCTCCAGTTAAATCAGAAGCACTTTGCTTGCACAGCTGATGAAAATTTTTATTTCTCTCTGTCCCTCCCTCTCTCTATACATATATAAATGTATGTGTGTGTGTGTGTGTATATATATATACACACACACACACACACACACACACACACACACACACATTTACAACTTCATTCAAAAAATGGCAAATAGTTCATTTTCGTTACTAGTGGTCACACCAAAAATATATACAAAGATGAATATTTCAACTCTGGTGTAATAAAAGTACCAAAATTACACAATATTCAGCATTAGATTGTGTATGTGGGTATTTTGGTTAAGATAAGGTAGATCTTAAAGGAAAAGCTGTAGTGGAAAATGCTAGCAGTAGAAGCTAATAGTTAGAAATAGACAAATTATATAAAGCTTCACAACAGCATTTTTAATTACAGAATTTTGTGTTTAAGCAATTTTAACATTTTTGTGTTTGTTTAATATGTTTCAGTTGGTGTACAGATGAAGTCCTTTTAGGATAAATTAAGTCTTCACACAAATCTTCATTTACCATCATTCGTCTTAGGGAGTCCCTCATTTATGTATGTGTGTGTGTGTGTGTGTGTGTGTGTGTGTATACAAATCTTCATTTACCATCATTCGTATCAGAAAGTCCCTCATTTAGGCCCTACATATTTTCAAAGGAATTCACATGTATTTCACACGTATTTCCACCATGTGCCAATAGCTCTCCCAGAGGCTGTAGTTAGTGAATAAGAGTGCAGTAAAGACAGGAGGAAAAACCCCTCTGTCTACAGTGCCTAAGGCAGGGGCACGTGGGGTTGGTACAGGTCACGTGAGGCTGGGCGGGGCATGGGGTGGGGGTAATAGTGGGTAATAGTGTAATGACTGTATATCAGAGATGCTGGGATACATATGAGTCTTATATCCTTCCAGAGGAATACGTGAACACCAAGCCAGGCAGTAACAGGGGAGGAGCTCAAACAGGCCAACATGCAGCAAGGTGACCTGTGACCTCGGCAGCCCTCAGCAGCCATTTGGAGAACAGGTACTGGGTTCAAATGGACCCAGAGAGGAGGTGGAGGGAGGGTGGAGATGGAGGTTAAGATGAGGTAGGAGCTGAAGGGAGGGGAGGATCAAGGAGGGTGGAGGAAGCTCAGCAAGGTCACCTACCTCCTGAGTGAGGAGAGACAAGGACAGACGGGTGGGGTCAGAAGGAATACAGAAAAACACAAAGGAACATTTAACAATGGTAGACACACACAAAGACACACCACATTTAGGAGCAAAATTGCACAGACACTTTGGGAGGAGGAGAGAAGGGCGGGTAGAGAGTAAACACATGAGGCACTACACATGTACGTAAACACTACATGACGCGCCACACATGTAAGTAAACACTACATGAGGCACCACACATGTACGTGAACACTACATGAGGCACCACACATGTACGTGTACACTACATGAGGCACCACACATGTACGTAAACACTACATGACGCACCACACATGTAAGTAAACACTACATGAGGCACCACACATGTACGTGAACACTACATGAGGCACCACACATGTACGTGAACACTACATGAGGCACCACACACGTACATAAACACTACATGAGGCACCACACACATACGTAAACACTACATGAGGCACCACACATGTACGTAAACACTACATGAGGCAGCACACATGTACGTAAACACTACATGAGGCAGCACACATGTACGTAAACACTACATGAGGCACCACACATGCACGTAAACACTTCATGAGGCACCACATATGTACGTAAACACTTCATGAGGCATCACACATGTACGTAAACACTACATGAGGCACCACACATGTAAGAAAACACTACACAAGGCACCACACATGTAGGTAAACACTTCATGAGGCACCACACATGTACCGTACGTAAACACTACATGAGGCACCACACATGTACGTAAACACTACATGGATCATCAAACACATGCAAGTAAATAATACATGAAGCACCAGAGAAATGAATAACTTAATTTGACCAATGTCTGGGGAACTAAAAATATCACCAGAGAATAAAACTGTCCAACTGTGCTTTTGGGATTCTCCTAGAAGCTCCTGATGGTCGAGTGTCAGCATTATAATGAAAGCATTGACACCTGGTGTTCAATTTCTGACACTTTCTGACATTCACTCACTTTCAGTCAAATCTCACACCTACTTTCTAGAAGTCCTCTCCTGTACACAGATTAGTCACACTAAGACTCTTCATTTTCATACAGAAATGCTGAAATGCTTTAAGAGATCGTTGGTTAGAAAGGGTTATGTACACGTTGTTCTCTGATACCACCAACAACAACTCCATAGTTTCCTAGTACTGTGGCAACACTCTATCTCTGGAGTGACGGAGAGCAAAACAGAGCAAAGGTAACACAAAGGGACTGAGCTGCGTAACACAAAGAGACTGAGCTGTGTAACGCAAAGGGACTGAGCTATGTAACACAAAGTGTCTGAGCTGCGTAACACAAAGAGACTGAGCTACGTAACAGAAAAGGACTGAGCTGCTTAACACAAAGAGACTACGTAACACAAAGGGACTGAGCTGCGTAACACAACTGGGTAAAGTGTGAAGGGACCGAGTAAACAAGATGACCAGGATTGCACATTAGCCGTTCAGCGTCAGAGCTCACCAAGCTTGAGCAGCCAACCCTCTCTGTCGGGGTTGAAGAACGTGTGTGTGAGGTCGTTGCCATCATCCTCGGGGATCTTAAAGGGTTCACTTTTAATGCTGTCATATAGGTTCTGCTCAGAAGAGAGAAAGTGGGAGGAGATACACAAAACCTGCACATTAGCGCTTGTCTCGCATGCAAATAAATACAAATATTAATCTCTCTTAATAATAATGGGCTCATCTGCTGGGAGCCTCAGAAAAAACAGATATGTTTCTACAGATGCTTCTGAGTAAAATAAATCCCAAACCGTCATCTATTTTTTTCTCACTTATTCCTCTACACACCAATAGGCTTGTCAGCTTAATTAACAATTATGAAGCACAAGAAACAATGGAAACAAATAACATAAGGCAGCTAAGGTTACCTGTAAATTATTAGGTAGCATGATGCTAAAGTCATTAGCTGCTGAAAATATTAAGAAAGCTGCTGGCATTCTGTGTGGGCGGATGATTGAGGCCTGGTGCTTGTTTCTTTGGGAGAGTTGATGTATAGTTAGAGGAAGTATATTGCTAACCTATGCAGCCATACAGTCCATATTTTATCCATCTCCACTCTAAAACAGCAGTAGTATGTGTTAGCAATCGCAGGTTCTCCTGTTAGCATTGCTAGGTGCCCGTTCGGCTAGGTTCAGTGAATAGCAGTACCCGTAGCAGCTCCTCTGGAAGGTCTCCACCATCGTTGATGCCCCGGTTCATGGAGATGAAGCGCTCCACAGCAGGTTTGTCCCTCACGTTGGGGTTGTGGAGGCTGGTGTTCAGCATGATGATGGCGAAGGACAGGACGTAGCATGTGTCTGTGAAGAAACGTGATACAGTCAAAAGACCCGGCCCACGTTTCTACCTGCCACGTGAAGCAGGTAGCACTACAATGTAACACTACAATGTGTTCAGCCTTCTCCTCCAGTGTGGGAGTCGGCGTGGAGGCACTGAAGTGAAGAGAGATTAGGTGAAGAAAACAACAACATGCTGTTTTTAATGGTTCTGACATGGCTCAGTCCCAGCAGACATAATAAATAAATCATTGTGGTTGGGCATACAGCCAACACTCTTTCCCTGTCCCACCATGTTCACAAAGCAAACTCCTGTCTTACCCCCAAGCACCTCCTACCACAACCTCCCGCCCTCTCCGGGGCTAAGAGGCGATCGCTATCTCACTCCAGCCCCCTTGTCAGTCCCTTTCACCCTGCATCTGAACTGGCTAGAACTCTGCAGGCATCAGCGTTTTGCTCAGCCTGAGCACAGCTAGGCTGCAAGCACACACCATCACATTTCATCCCAGCTGTGTCAAACCAGTGAGGGACCGACCCCATGGAAACTTTCGCATACTGAGACCCTGTAAGTGGCTGGAGATCAATTTCATTATCACAGACAGCATAAGGTAATTAATGTGCATCTATCAGCAGGAAAGACGTATTGTTAGACAAACGACCTGCAGATAAGAACATGGCTCTGGATAAATCAACATCTTATACAAGTATGGCATCCACTTTGGACTCTAACTCAAGGTGATCAGAGCATGGTGTAGGCTTGGTGACAGAGCCATGATGGTGAGGGTTGAATAGTTCTCACTGGCATCATGCTGGTATGGACACCTGCAATGTGCCCCATTCCCATGGTGTCGTGGTCTGACCTGTGGACTGGAAGACTCCTGGGTTGCACTGGCAGTATCGGGACGCAAAAGCCTCCATCATCCGATCGATCTTCTGCGCCTCACCTGGAAGCCTGAAGCTCCACAGGAACTGCCTACACACATCACAACATCACTCAGACCAGTCTGTGTGTGTCTGTGTGCATATGTGTGTGTCTGTGTGCCTCTGTGTGCGTCTGTGTGTGCGTTTTACATGTGCATGTCCATATGTGTGCATCCTTGTGCAGAAAAATGAAGTGGGTGAACGCCAGCAGACATGTCGATGCCAACTCCTAACTGAGGTCCAACATTCACATTGGAGGGAATGCTCAGCCTAGAAATAGAACTATAAATGTGGACTTCTACTAGCTGGGGTGCCCAATTTTGAGTTTTGGGTTCCCTTTTGAGTCTCGGCCATCCCAAGGTTTCGTCCTAATCCCCACCTAGGGAGTTTTTCCTTGCCACTGTCGTCCCTGGCGTGCTCATTAGGGATTTGGACTCATGCGCTTCTAAAGCTGCCATGTGTCAACATGGGTTGTAAAAACTCTATATGAATAAACTTGACTCGTCTTCAACTTCCGTGAAGTACGCAGAAAACATCTAATGTGTTAAAAGACGAGGAGTGGAGTGGAGCACATGGCAGGAGCATTTCCAACACACCTCAACGCCTGCACCAGATTGAGGTCTGCGAACTCATGGAGCTCGACGAAGGCTTGGAGCACTTTGATGTTGAAGTCGTCCCTGCAAGAAAGAAAATGACCTCACACCTCATCCTGCCTTTCACATTCAAGGACAAGACTAAAAATAAAAATGATTACTAAGCACTAAGATTTGTTGTTCAGTGACTTTGGCGAGAGGAGGCCCAAGACATCAGAAACACATGTGGGCTTGGACCCTTATTTAGCAAGACTGTGTTTGTTTTTCTGAGAGATCTGTGCCATGCTTAAGTTCACTGAGTCCACGGCTCTCTGAGAGATGGCCAATGAGAGGGGCTTGAAGCACTTTGGGAGCAGAGCTTACCTTTCCCCTAGGTAATCTCCAATTACAGTTTTGTTCAGTCCCTCGCCTTTGTAGAGGAACTGGGCTATGTCTTCAGGAGTCTGCTGCAGTAGGTCATTCTCCAGCAGGAACTGGATACCCTAAAAGTTGAACAGGGGTCAAACGTAAAGGGATTCTGAGAGGAATCGACTAGAGCTGGAGTCAGTTATGACCTGAAGTCTCCCAGATCTGGGGCTCATGCCTGACCAGGGGTGAGTTTCCCGAAACGTTCTTAGCGCTAAGTACTTCTTAACCTCATATGTTTCATACGAGGTTACGAAGTACTTAGCACTACGAACGTTTTGGGAAACTCACCCCTGGTCAGGCATGATCTGAACTGAATCCTTGTCTGGAGACAGGAAGATCTGGACTCACCCTGGTCTGGAGTCAAATATGTTCTACTGAAGGCACTTACATGGTCATTAATCTTGAGATTAATTAATTACCCATTTTGCATACTGAGGTCAAACTCATAATTTGTATGCATTTTAAGTGTAAATTACATATTCTGAAATATTACAAACATGTAAGGGTGACATTGTACAGACTGACTTGCCTTTTTGGGATCCATATTGAATTTCTTTCTTCCCATGGCGATCTGTTTGTTTCTCTGTGTGGTTTTGCTACAGTTTAAAAAAAGAACAAATCAGCCATGACAGTTAGCTTCTGTGCACCACTGTACACATATATACACTGTATACACACAGGGATGAAGCCTGCATGAGTTGCATGAAAGAGCCAAACAGCCATTTTGTAACTGTTAACACATAATATTAATGTTCTGAAATTTTTTTTGAAGGTTTATCAAACCGCTAACACCTAACATTACAGTCAGTTTATGGAGTGATGGTTCATTACACTGATTTACACCTAAAATTACAGTCAGTTTAAGGAATCATGGTTTATCAAACTGCTAACATCTAACATCACAAAGGGATTAATGTTTTATTAAATCACTAACATCAATCATTAATGTAGGTTTAAGGAGGGGCATAATGCAGCTTGAAAACTAATAAGCATTTTATGGGAAAGAAAATATAAGTTAATAGGTTTACTGTTTAATTTCAGTAGTTTTTGTGTAATATGAAATATCTCACAAACAGTGACCAATTCATCACTGTTAACCTGATTTGCATCTTAGCTAAGAGTTTTAGAAACCTAAATGACCAACGCCTCACTTTATACTCACTTTATACTCACTTTATATACACTCTCACTACACCTTCACCAGTAAATATAGCTACTACAGAGACACACAGCAGCTGTTGGTCCTTTGAAAGGTGACCCGAGGTAACAGAGTCGTTTGTGCTGCTTAAACACACCCCCCTCACACACACACACACACACACACACACACACACACACACACACACACACACACACACACACACACACACACACACACACACACACACACACACACCATTACAAACTACAGCTGCCCTCCATCTCTGCTTGTCCCCCTTGGCAACACCGAGGCAGATGACAGATTCTGAATAGTCAGGACGTAACTTGGATGAAGACAAATCATCAGACAGGAGAAACAAATACTGTACTGAGAACAGTGAATAGGAGCGTGGGCAGGTGATGGCTGAGTACTAATGCGTCTTTCAGCAGCTCAGTTCTGGTAAAGGAACTAGGTTTCCACACCAGCGTGCTCCTGCTGCCATGTGTGTGGTTTATCCCGCAGAGCAAAACAAGAATGCTGTTGATATCAGAAGTGGCACGAGGGCCAAAACTCACCTCTCACCCACACAGGTGAGCTGCTCAATTTCCGTCATCACTTCCGCAATCTCGAACTTCAGTCGCTATCAAAGAGGGTCAGACATAGAAAGACACGTGATTGACTTCCATAAGATGGTGAACAATGCATACGATGGAAAGACCGCAGTGATCAGCCCAGTGCTCCCAGTTCTGTGTATCCCACTCCAACTGATCAGCCCAGTGCTCCCAGTTCTGTGTATCCCACTCCAATTGATCACCCCAGTGCTCCCAGTTCTGTGTGTCCCACTCCAACTGATCAGCCCAGTGCTCCCAGTTCTGTGTGTCCCACTTCAAATGATCAGCCCAGTGCTAGGCTCCCAGCTCTGTGTGTGTATCGCTCCAAATTCCACCATGCAGTGAACTCATTTAGGCGCCCAAAAATAGCACATGCTTCTTGAATACACTTAAAATGTGGAAATGAAATACAAATCAATAAAGTCAAATTCATTTTCTTTCCCTATGCAATGTAAGAAAGAGTGTAAAGAGGTCATGACCTATGCAAACCATAAAGAAGACAGACAGGACACAAAGCAAGAGAGCCAATGTTAATAGAGCCAGTGTTAATAGAGTCAGGAAAGATAACTGCAGTGTACTGTACTAAAAATGTAGAGATATTCAAAATTGTACTGATGTACACAAGATTACAGATGTTGACAGAGGTTCTTCATCAGGTTTCTGTGTGTGTGTGTGTGTGTGTGTGTGTGTGTGTGTGTGTGTGTGTGTGTGTGTGTGTGTGTGTGTGTGTCCCTATATGTATTCATGCATGTATGTTGTCATGTTTGTTCAGTCTGACACTCACCTCAATGTCATCCATCAACTCTTTCTTCCTGCGACGTATGTTTGACAGCTCTTCCCGCTCTTCTAGGGACAGGTCCTCGGGTACTAGAAAAGACCATGCAGGTGGAGACATCTGTGACTGAGGATTCTGCTTGTCAAAACCCAGACCCTGTTTATCTGTTCACCTACAGGAGTCATCAGCTTGGCACTTTAACTCATCAGACAAAAGGCCAAAGATTTCGCCCCCTCTCCTATTTCTAGCTGTGGGCATAATTTCTTAAAACTGTCCTATAAATTGAACATTCATTCATTCATTCATTCTTGGTGGCACTTAGAGGAGGACAGGAGAGAAGGCTGTCCAAAAATATCAACAACCAAAATCCTGTAAATCTCATCCAGCAGAATAAATAGAATATAATAGAATAGAATAGAATAGAATAGGAACAGCCTTTATTGTCCCACAGGTGTTCCAGGACGCCTCTTTACTCGACAGACACTGACTAACTGCCAGGACCTTTTTGAAGCACAGGAATTTGGGCACATGCTACATGTGAAGCACTGTGAATGAGGGGTGACGTCTCTCTTGAATAAGCCTTCCATCTGCATCTGTAATAGTTCAATATATCATAAATATACGATCATATATCATATACTGTATATGCACTGGTGCTCACTCCACCAGCCTCTTCTTGTTCTTTATTTTAGTTGAAGCCCCAACTAAACCACTTCCCAATCACCACCCCCTACCCCAACTAAACCACTCCTTAATCATCCCCTACCCCAACTAAACCACTCCCCAATCACCACCCCCTACCCCAACTAAACCACTCCCCAATCACCACCCCCTACCCCAACTAAACCACTCCTTAATCATCCCCTACCCCAACTAAACCACTCCTTAATCATCCCCTACCCCAACAAAACACTCCCCAATCACCACCCCTACCCCAAATAAACCACTCCCCAATCACCACCCCCTACCCCAACTAAACCACTCCCCAATCATCATCCTCTAACCAAATCATCATTTCCTCCCATAGCCAAACCACTCCCCAATCATCACCGTTTACTCATACAAAGGAGCATTACATTAGGCAAAACATGGTGACAGAGATTCAAACCATTAATTCCAACAGCCATGCTGCTGAGCTCTGTACAGATGATCAGGCATGCAACCCTGCAAGGCTCCCAAAGCCAAACCACAGACCACTTTACAAGCTCGGTGCAACTTTGGGGAAGGGAACAGCTACACATAAAGCATCAATTGTGAAGTGGTTCCGCCTCCGCAGGCGACCTATGGCCAGCAGGCCGAGCAAAGAGCCAGGCCTCCTACGTCACCACGTCCACCACCTCCTACGCCACCGCCTACACCACTGAAGAATGACATGAGTGTCAAACAGTTGGGCCACTGAGCTCACTGACATGCCCTGTTTTTGCATGTAGCCCAGGGAAATGGGAAATGGAAGGAATCAGCCCAGGGAGAGTGGGGTTGAGGTATAGTGGGTGTGGGGAGAGTGGCGTTGAGGTATAGTGGGTGCGGGGAGAGTGGGTTTGAGGTATAGTGGGTGTGGGGAGAGTGGGGTTGAGGTATAGTGGGTGCGGGGAGAGTAGGGTTGAGGTATAGTGGGTGCGGGGAGAGTGGGGTTGAGGTATAGTGGGTGTGGGGAGAGTGGGGTTGAGGTATGGTGGGTGTGGGGAGAGTGGGGTTGAGGTATAGTGGGTGTGGGGAGAGTGGGGTTGAGGTATAGTGGGGCCGGGGAGAGTGGGGTTGAGGTATAGTGGGTGTGGGGAGAGTGGGGTTGAGGTATAATGGGGCCGGGGAGAGTGGGGTTGAGGTATAGTGGGGCCAGGGAGAGTGGGGTTGAGGTATAGTGGGTGTGGTGAGAGTGGGGTTGAGGTATAGTGGGTGTGGTGAGAGTGGGGTTGAGGTATAGTGGGTGTGGGGAGAGTGGGGTTGAGGTATAGTGGGTGTGGGGAGAGTGGGGTTGAGGTATAGTGGGTGCGGGGAGAGTGGGGTTGAGGTATAGTGGGTGTGGGGAGAGTGGGGTTGAGGTATAGTGGGTGTGGGGAGAGTGGGGTTGAGGTATAATGGGGCCGGGGAGAGTGGGGTTGAGGTATAGTGGGGCCAGGGAGAGTGGGGTTGAGGTATAGTGGGTGTGGTGAGAGTGGGGTTGAGGTATAGTGGGTGTGGGGAGAGTGGGGTTGAGGTATAGTGGGTGTGGGGAGAGTGGGGTTGAGGTATAGTGGGTGCGGGGAGAGTGGGGTTGAGGTATAGTGGGTGTGGGGAGAGTGGGGTTGAGGTATAGTGGGTGCGGGGAGAGTGGGGTTGAGGTATAATGGGGCCGGGGAGAGTGGGGTTGAGGTATAGTGGGGCCAGGGAGAGTGGGGTTGAGGTATAGTGGGTGTGGTGAGAGTGGGGTTGAGGTATAGTGGGTGTGGTGAGAGTGGGGTTGAGGTATAGTGGGTGTGGGGAGAGTGGGGTTGAGGTATAGTGGGTGTGGGGAGAGTGGGGTTGAGGTATAGTGGGTGCGGGGAGAGTGGGGTTGAGGTATAGTGGGTGTGGGGAGACTGGGGTTGAGGTATAGTGGGTGTGGGGAGAGTGGGGTTGAGGTATAATGGGGCAGGGGAGAGTGGGGTTGAGGTATAGTGGGGCCAGGGAGAGTGGGGTTGAGGTATAGTGGGTGTGGTGAGAGTGGGGTTGAGGTATAGTGGGTGTGGGGAGAGTGGGGTTGAGGTATAGTGGGTGTGGGGAGAGTGGGGTTGAGGTATAGTGGGTGTGGGGAGAGTGGGGTTGAGGTATAGTGGGTGTGGGGAGAGTGGGGTTGAGGTATAGTGGGTGCGGGGAGAGTGGGGTTGAGGTATAGTGGGTGTGGGGAGAGTGGGGTTGAGGTATAGTGGGTGCGGGGAGAGTGGGGTTGAGGTATAGTGGGTGTGGGGAGAGTGGGGTTGAGGTATAGTGGGTGCGGGGAGAGTGGCGTTGAGGTATAGTGGGTGCGGGGAGAGTGGGGTTGAGGTATAGTGGGTGTGGGGAGAGTGGGGTTGAGGTATAGTGGGTGCGGGGAGAGTAGGGTTGAGGTATAGTGGGTGCGGGGAGAGTGGGGTTGAGGTATAGTGGGTGTGGGGAGAGTGGGGTTGAGGTATGGTGGGTGTGGGGAGAGTGGGGTTGAGGTATAGTGGGTGTGGGGAGAGTGGGGTTGAGGTATAGTGGGGCCGGGGAGAGTGGGGTTGAGGTATAGTGGGTGTGGGGAGAGTGGGGTTGAGGTATAATGGGGCCGGGGAGAGTGGGGTTGAGGTATAGTGGGGCCAGGGAGAGTGGGGTTGAGGTATAGTGGGTGTGGTGAGAGTGGGGTTGAGGTATAGTGGGTGTGGTGAGAGTGGGGTTGAGGTATAGTGGGTGTGGGGAGAGTGGGGTTGAGGTATAGTGGGTGTGGGGAGAGTGGGGTTGAGGTATAGTGGGTGCGGGGAGAGTGGGGTTGAGGTATAGTGGGTGTGGGGAGAGTGGGGTTGAGGTATAGTGGGTGTGGGGAGAGTGGGGTTGAGGTATAGTGGGGCCGGGGAGAGTTGGGTTGAGGTATAGTGGGGCCAGGGAGAGTGGGGTTGAGGTATAGTGGGTGTGGTGAGAGTGGGGTTGAGGTATAGTGGGTGTGGGGAGAGTGGGGTTGAGGTATAGTGGGTGTGGGGAGAGTGGGGTTGAGGTATAGTGGGTGCGGGGAGAGTGGGGTTGAGGTATAATGGGGCCGGGGAGAGTGGGGTTGAGGTATAGTGGGGCCAGGGAGAGTGGGGTTGAGGTATAGTGGGTGTGGTGAGAGTGGGGTTGAGGTATAGTGGGTGTGGTGAGAGTGGGGTTGAGGTATAGTGGGTGTGGGGAGAGTGGGGTTGAGGTATAGTGGGTGTGGGGAGAGTGGGGTTGAGGTATAGTGGGTGCGGGGAGAGTGGGGTTGAGGTATAGTGGGTGTGGGGAGAGTGGGGTTGAGGTATAGTGGGTGTGGGGAGAGTGGGGTTGAGGTATAATGGGGCCGGGGAGAGTGGGGTTGAGGTATAGTGGGGCCAGGGAGAGTGGGGTTGAGGTATAGTGGGTGTGGTGAGAGTGGGGTTGAGGTATAGTGGGTGTGGGGAGAGTGGGGTTGAGGTATAGTGGGTGTGGGGAGAGTGGGGTTGAGGTATAGTGGGTGCGGGGAGAGTGGGGTTGAGGTATAGTGGGTGTGGGGAGAGTGGGGTTGAGGTATAGTGGGTGCGGGGAGAGTGGGGTTGAGGTATAGTGGGTGCGGGGAGAGTGGGGTTGAGGTATAGTGGGTGTGGGGAGAGTGGGGTTGAGGTATAGTGGGTGCGGGGAGAGTAGGGTTGAGGTATAGTGGGAGTGGGGAGAGTTGGGTTGAGGTATAGTGGGTGTGGGGAGAGTGGGGTTGAGGTATAGTGGGGCCGGGGAGAGTGGGGTTGAGGTATAGTGGGTGCGGGGAGAGTGGGGTTGAGGTATAGTGGGTGTGGGGAGAGTGGGGTTGAGGTATAGTGGGTGTGGGGAGAGTGGGGTTGAGGTATAGTAGGTGCGGGGAGAGTGGGGTTGAGGTATAGTGGGTGTGGGGAGAGTGGGGTTGAGGTATAGTGGGTGTGGGGAGAGTGGGGTTGAGGTATAGTGGGGCCGGGGAGAGTTGGGTTGAGGTATAGTGGGTGTGGGGAGAGTGGCGTTGAGGTATAGTGGGTGTGGGGAGAGTGGGGTTGAGGTATAGTGGGTGTGGGGAGAGTGGGGTTGAGGTATAGCGGGTGTGGGGAGAGTGGGGTTGAGGTATAGTGGGGCCGGGGAGAGTGGGGTTGAGGTATAGTGGGGCCGGGGAGAGTTGGGTTGAGGTATAGTGGGTGTGGGGAGAGTGGGGTTGAGGTATAGTGGGTGTGGGGAGAGTGGGGTTGAGGTATAGTGGGTGTGGGGAGAGTGGGGTTGAGGTATAGCGGGTGTGGGGAGAGTGGGGTTGAGGTATAGTGGGGCCGGGGAGAGTGGGGTTGAGGTATAGTGGGGCCGGGGAGAGTTGGGTTGAGGTATAGTGGGTGTGGGGAGAGTGGGGTTGAGGTATAGTGGGTGTGGGGAGAGTGGGGTTGAGGTATAGTGGGTGTGGGGAAAGTGGGGTTGAGGTATAGTGGGGAGAGTGGGGCAAAGAGGTAGTTGGAGTGGGGTGTGAATCAGTCATGGTCCTGGCACTGACTTATTGCACCACAAAGGCTGTGTGATGACATTACATCAACATTACCCCACTCCCAGGCCCCCGTATGCACCTGAGAGCAGGTGGCCAATAACTGTTCAAGGAGAGCTGCTCAGTTCTTCACTGGCCATTTTGCCCAGTGCGTGAATCTAAGAGCACAGGGGCAACTGCTGACACAGTAACAGGCAGCACACAATACAGGCACAGTGCATCTCAAGCTAAATATAAAAAACAGAAGCAGACCCTTCTAGATCGTATTACTCTTGGCTTTCCAGTAAAACCAGATTGTTCACACCCAAAAGATCTTGACCAAGGATGTAACTCTTAACATAGACTACAGAATCAGCGTTATGAGCTCTGTGGGCCGAGAAACTCTGAACTGTGAACCATGTCATGTTACTGATAAACCTGTTTAAAGCTTGAATAATGGAGTGAGTCTCACGCAAGTGTAGTTTTGTAAATCCAAGCACAGGCAGCAGATACGTCCATACAGTCTGTACTTCTATACAGGGTTCAAATCAGAAGGAAAGAGCTGCAGATTAGTGTCCTCAGAAGAGATACAAACAAACAACCGAAGACCTGGAGATGGATATCTTTAGACCAACCAAGACTGCTTCAGAACAATGGAGCGGATGTCTTCTCTCTGCTGATTACCACTGCTGTCCCAGTAACAATGACAACCAAACTAAGCAGGGAGTGCTGGGCTGAGCTTCACTCATGCAACACTCTGATACCCCCCAACCAAGCTGCACCAGATCCATGGCAGTTCTGTAACACCACATCATAAATTCTTCTCCAGCTTCCATAGGAAGCGCCATGCTACAAGGTCTCATGGCTGTGTATTGGTCAGGTGTTAGCTTAGGTGTCGCTTTCGGTTCCAAACTCTCATTTGACACACACATGTGTGATGTCACTCATGCTGCATTTTTCCATTTATGCAATATTGACAATATTTTCTTTCATTATCAGATGCAGAGGAACTGGTCCACACTTTTGTCTCATCAAGACTACTGTAACAGTCTTTTAATTGAATGCTCTAAAAAGTCCCTAAAGAAACTCCAACTCGTACAGAATGCTGCAGCGTCTTAACTATAGGGCTAGAAAACTCGATCACATCAGTTCTACTCTCTTGGCGTTGCACTGGATCCTGGTAAAATCGAATTGATTTTAAAATTCTTCTGTTGACCTATAAAGCGTTAAATGGTCTTGCCCCGTAATATCTGAGTGAACTCACTGCACACCATAATCCATCTTGCCTGCTATGCTCTCAAAATGCAGGATTTCTCTTAGTTCCTAAAATTAGCAAGACTACAGCCGGAGGCAGAGCTTTCTCCTTTAAAGCCCCTCAGTTATGGATCAGTCTTCCAGCTCCAGTCCGAAATTCTATCGCAGCTCCAATCTTGCAGTCTAGACTTAAGACTCACCTATTTAATCAAGCCTTCAGTTAATATTCTACATATGAAAGTGTGGAGCTCGGGGGGCCCCAGTCATTGAGTCTTCTGGTAATCTGAGATGTTGATTCTGTCATCCAGCCATGTCATGCATTCAATCTAGTTTGCGACAATGATTTGGGTGGAAAGCAACATCTCAGTGACCCACATGACTGCATAGCAGCCCTGTCTTCCTGAGTATGTTCTCTTGACCACACGTGATTCATACCTTCCTGACAAAAGGCACCTGTCTGACCATAAGCTCCTGCACCTATTGCTACAACGTCGACTCAGAGGGCATAGTTTGCATACCTATGATAACCAGACTGTCAGGTACAGCCAGTCTGTTTATCTCAGATCTAGGTAAATGTCAGTGACAAGTAAAAGCCACATTTTGACCAAAAAGCCAGTATGTTACAGATCTTTAAACTTTACACATCAAAACTAGACCAATGTATATGGCATACAAAACAAAACAGAAGAATTATATAGATGACATACAAAAAAAAAAAAAACACATAGTGTTACGTAGCATTTACTTTCATACTACATTTATAAGAGCTCCTTAACATACTGGTTCTTAATACTGAAAACATTTATCTATCATTCGATGTCAAAACGTTATATGTGTGAAAGGAAATTTATATACAATATATGATTCTGTATGTAAAAGGGACTAAAAGATGTTAAAGGAATCAACAGTCCTAATGAGTCCATATGATATTTTCAGATGTTATAGTAATCAACAGTCCTGATGACTGTATGTGACATTTACAGCACCAGCTGTTTGGGTTCTCCTTGGCTATTTAGAGGCCACCACCTATTACACCACCGCAGTTCTGCTACGGCTGGTGTAAACCCCAGACCGCCCCATCACTTGCTTGTCCTGTCTCACGCTCTGCACTTACATTCAGGTTCGCTCAGTCACTTACGGACGGTTTTGCTTCCTTGGTCTCCAGCCTGATAACCGGTACTTCTAGACTTAGGATTGCTGATGCAAAAGTGGGGCAGCATGCCATGTGCCAAACGTCTGAGAGCTGGCCCGCCACCACGGACACAGCAGGGAGTGGCTGCATGTTTGTTAGAACGATGGTGGAGCTCAAACCGAAAAAAGACCTTTCATGCAATGTGGACAGGATGCTGTGGACAGGACGATGTGGACAGGACGATGTGGACAGGACGATGTGCTTGCTGCCGCGCTATGAAGAAAACCTGTGCAGTTCATTACTCTGTTAAAGTCATCTGGAAAAAATAGTTTTCTTTTGCACAAACAGAAAAAAAAAACGTTTTGAAGGGCAATCAGAAGGTTTCAGTCTTAACAGCTGCCACTGCAAATAACTCATTCACTCGGAGCCCTAGACATTTTCTCTGGAAATGTGATTTTATAGCTTCAATAACAAATTTCCCAAATACCATTTGTTTGCCAGTTTTCCAGTCATGCTTAATAATATAAGAGTATTTCATCCTCCGTTTTTTCTAGCGATGGCATACATTTTAGCTTTCTAGCACTAGGCCGAGCAAAATGATTAGATATATTCTAGGACATTTCTTCATCTTTTACTCTCTGTTGCTGCAATACTCAACTCAATGTCCCCTGTTTATCTACATAGCCCATCTCTGTGTTTATCTACATAGTGCATCTCTGTGTTTCAGACTAGCACAATTCTGAAAAAAGCACAACATTAAGAATGAGAGCTTCCTCTTGTCTTCATCTCTCCCTGCTCTAATATTAGTGAATCATTTGTCATGCTCCCTTGTAACAAATGAGATTAGCAGGTTCTTAGCATGTCTTGTGCTTCCTTGACAGAGGGCTTGTACCTCCTGTTGACTTCCCTCTCGCTCAAATGGTGGTACCACTAACTGACCTAATACCTGCTGTTATTAGGGTTCCTCACTGCTTGGATCACTACGGTGTGTTCTGCTGATTCCTGTGTTTTAACCCTCAGTGTGACTAATATCACGGCACACCACCCGCATATGTTGGAACTTTTGTATGAGGGCGAGAGAGTCAACACACCACTGTCTCATTAAGCACGCCATTTTCACTCTCAACATGGCATAATGTGACTAAATACACCTTCTTGGGGTGAACCTGCAGTTGTCATTCTAAAGACTCAGTTCTCTGCGGTGAACAGACGGTAAACCAACCAGAGAATGTGTTCATGAGGAACAGAGCAGAGCTTCAGTGTGCCAGACCCTAGGCCCAGCTCCAGGGGATGAACGGCAGTCTACAGGACCTGCAAGAACTAGGGTTAGAATTAGGACTAGGGTTAGGGTTAGGACTAGGGTTGGGGCTAGGGCTAGGGTTAGGGCTAACCCTAACCCTACTCAGCTGAAGGAACATTTAAAGAGCTCTTCTGTTTGCTCCCCTATCGTCCATCGAGTCCCACTCAGGAAATGAGTTCAGTGTATGATTCCAGCCGTCTGATAGAGCGGCATGTGTGAGGAAACAGGGCTGTTTATACTGGACCTGGTTGGCCAGACATCACATCTGGAAATGAAAGGGGGGGGGGGGGGGGGGGGGCTTTACTCCTGCTCTTACTCTACTTACTTGTGTGTGTGTGTGTGTGTGTGTGTGTGTGTGTGTGTGTGTGTGTGTGTGTGCGAGTGTCAGTACCAGGGTTCAGCTGTGACTGCTTTGTTATAGCACTAACGTGGGCGATGCAAGTTGAACATCCGGTCCCATTTCTCTTTATTTCACAAGATATTGTTTTATTTATTTTAATTACTTGCCAGAAATGAGCCTGAGTCTTTAGATTCAGTGCTAAGTTGCTCTTCCAGCTGTGAGGGCTTATGGGATGCTGTGAGCACCGTGAATGGAAGTGTTGTGGAGGCTGGCTTCCTACATCAGACTGAGTTATTACTGCCATGAATCTCATCACTTCCGTTCTGTAGATTAAATGGTACAAAATCTGCCCCATCGTTTCAGCTCTGTGAGCCTGTCCCTATTAAGCCAGGTAGCGCTAGGCATTAGTAACACAAAGGTCATAGGTTCAAGTCCCAGGGAGTTTGTGCACACGCTGTCACACTGACAAATATGTAAGTTGCTCTGGGTGAGTTTGTTTGCCAAATGCTGAACATATAAATGCCTGACCAAGTGTGGAGCTTGTTGATCCCTTACTGAATCATAACATAATATACTTAGTTATTTCATATGCAAGCCGAAGGGACATGCGGTACTGAAAAAAATATTCACAGTCGGGCATTCAGTGAATATGGTGGCTTTAGAGAAAAACAAGGGTAATAGCTTTTAGGTGAACACCGTTATAACTATACAAATGAAAAAGAAAGCAGACATGAGACAGGCTGCAACAATAGTGTTTCTGGGAACTACATTATGAAATAGCAGCAGGTGGTGAGGTCATGCAGGCACGGTGTTTTCCTGTTTTAAACGAATGATCCGTAATCTCAGTTTATCCTGCAGGCAAGCACCACAGAGCCCATGCGCTTCCATATCCATGTACATTATGGGAGATTATGGGATCTTAATGCATGAGAGGCCTCTCAAACATTATGGAGAATGTATGGTGAAGTTTGAGAAAAATTGAAGGTGTAGTCACATTATGCCATGTTGAGAGTGAGAATGGGGTGTTTAATGAGACAATGGTGTGTTGACTACTCTACTCTGTAACTTTGCTTAAATTATCCATTACAGAACTGGTGGTGTTTTAAAGCTGCCAGAACTGAGTTTTGCTTTACTTTGTACCATAATATTTAAAATTATGTGGCCAATCCCCTTTTCATTGCATTACCAGTACTATTACAACAAGAACAGGGAGGGGCTTCGGTTTTCTCTCCAGCCAAACACTTACACTTACGGCATTTGGCAGACGCCCTTATCCAGAGCGACTTACTTATCCACTTACTTTACTTACTTATACAAGTGAGCAATTGAGGGTTAAGGGCCTTGCTCAGGGGCACCTCAGTCATGGCCTCAGGTCTGGGAATTGAACCCACGACCCTCCCGTCACAAGACCAGTTCCCTAACCACCAGACCATGACTGCCCGATGGCAGACTCATCTGAGGGGTAAGAAGTGAGGCGAATGTTCAGACTGCTGTAGGTCAACCAACCCTCATCACGTGGTGGATCACGGTGTGCTTTTGTATAAGCAATCAAAGGCTGTTTCATTCCCTCTGACCCCAAAGAGACCAAGTAACAGTGTGTCTGTGAGGTTTACCCGGTTACATGTGGACCAGTGAGCTGTGATGTGGCCCCTGTAGACTTTCACTTCATCAGCAGTCCTCAAATCTCAGACCCGGATGGAAGAGATGGATATGACTCATTTCACTCTGTGATTATGTACGGGGTCAGGGCGTCTCACTGCAGCTCTGGTGTCCCTTTTGCTTGTTGGAATAAACAAGCAACAAGTCCATGATTGTTACACTGCGATTGATCAATGACAGCCAAGATGTTGCCTTTTCAAACTGATTTTGAAAGTAAATGACCCATGGCCACCATTTGCACAGGGACCGACCACCAAGCAGTACACCACAAGATTTTAGACTAGCAGTGAACTGCAAACCTCTACAGATAATGTTACTCAATTTTACCTTTGCAAAACTGTCCCCCTCATTTATCGAGTATTTGTGGTACCCTGCAGTTGACGTGAGGAGATGAAATATGGTGGTGGTGAAGCCCTTCATTAAAGCATGTTTGCTGAGCCAAGCTAACACCTGCTCTCCTGCCAGGGAAACCCAGAGAGACCTTATCCAGTTATACACTATACGTCCATTATAAGTCCTAAGCAATCACGGTCTGTGTGAACATTGACACAAATGCACAGCGTCTTGGTCGGGGGACTTGATGAGTTTGTGTGGGCCTGTTTGGGGACAGTGTTAGCTGCACCTGTCTTGACACAGGGCAACAGATCAGACAACAGACTGAGAATGACATCAGCATGCAAAACATGTTCACTGGTACTAGAGCAGAAGGGATGCAGAAGGAAGAACTGAAGGCCTGAAAATGCAGAGAGAGAGAGAAGAGAAAGAGGATAGACGAAGGGGAGAGAGATAAAGGTGAGAGAGAGGAGAAAGGTGAGAGGGAGAGAGAGAGCAAGAGGAGGAAGAGAGAATCCCATCTGATATTCCTCCATGATTTCATCTCATCCCACTCAGCAGAGGTGTGAAGCCACATCCCAGCAGCTGTGAGTCCTAAACTCTCCCTGTGACTGAGCAGCGTCTCATCCTGGGATGTCCGACAGGAAGAACATGAGATACACACAGCTGCCTTGGGATCCAGCACTAATCTAACCAAACTTATGCAATATGCAACAGGACTGCTGCATCCGCTCAACTTCTATTTCACACACACGCACCCACACACACACACACACACAATCACACTCACTCACGCACGCACACACGCACACACTCATGTACTCATGCACGCACTCACACACATACACTCACACACACATGCACACACACACTCACACAGATATATGCCACTTCATATGAGGATGCTATGACACATCATATGATGTTAAATGTACAGTACACTATGGAATCATGGAAGTCTGAGGGAAACCAAGAAATGACTGAAGGGTGCTGCATCTGAAAAGTATATTGTACACAGAAAGGTCACATCAGTCCCTTAAGGGCCACTGAGCAGGACCCATGATTCATTCATTAACCATTGATTATCATTAATGAAAAACCCAGTAATGTCATTTGCATAATGAGTTCATTGCTCATGACCGATCTAATTACAAAACAACAGAAACTACTGTGTACTTTGTATAAAAATGCATCTGGTGGGCTTTTACTGTAATAGGACATTTATAAATTGGTTAAATTTATTTCAAATGGAAAATTACAGTTGAAATAAAGGCTTATAGTAATTCTAGTTCTCAAAAATGCAGCACATGGAATCACTAGATCTGTCACTAGAACACCAGGAAGGAAACAAAACCTGAACTAAACGTTCTTTATTCCAAGTGAATTACTTCTATACCATAATTTTGTTTAAGACTCCACGGGTCGGAATGAATTCAGTGTTGTTGGGGAAATAAGGAAGAGAGTGGAGCTGTTTGAAACAGCCTACTACATACTACTACAGTCTGCTACATACTATTACAGCTTACTACATACTACTATAGCCTACTACAGCCTACTACATACTACTACAACATACTACACATCACTACATACGTACTACTGCACCATACTCTAACTATAGCTTTAAAGCCTGTTAACTAAATTTCCTACCAATGGTTATTGTCAGGATAATTATCATTATTAATTGTAAATATTTCATTGTAAATATGTGTATTACTACAGTAAACCGACGAATGCTTATTGGTAGGGACAGACCATATTACAGAGGCGCGTATAACCTGGCCAGACTCTATCGAGGATTTGTTTACAGGGAGACACAACACTGCACAAAAGGCATTTGAGTAAGTTAACACAAGCGTTTGTGCTTTAGATCCATGTTCTGAATCAGGGGTGACCCTAGGATCAGAGCTTTAAGGGTGCTAAAGCTCAACATTAGCTTGCTAGGTAAAAACGTCAGATAGCCACACTCATACCTACCAATGACAACATAATGAGTGATCATTGGTTCAGTGCAGCATAAAAAAGACTGCTGTTGAAGTTTGTGATGTTTGTGATGTGCAGAAGATACAGAAACAGTGTGCGTTACTGTATCCACTACACCACAGTCATAGTACCATGTGTGTGTGTGTTACTGTATCCACTACACCACAGTCATAGTACCATGTGTGTGTGTGTGTGTTACTGTATCCACTACACCACAGTCATAGTACCATGTGTGTGTGTGTGTGTGTGTGTGTGTGTGTGTGTGTGTGTGTGTGTGTGTGTGTGTGTGTGTGTGTGTGTGTGTGTGTGTGTGTGTGAACTCACAGCACTGCTTTAGGGAGAGCGTGGTAATTTCTTTGTTGTTGTTAAATGTTATATTTAATCAAATTTTTTGGTATATAATGCTATGGTTTTAGCATTTTTCAGCTTGTTATAGACAACAGTCCCTTACAAAAATGTAAACGTTAAAACTTTGTAAACATTTTTAGGGGTGCTCAAGTGTCAAGGTGACAGCTCCGGACCCTTCCCTGTGGGCGTGCCGTTACGTTGTCTGCGTGTCGCTATGTCCATGTTTGTACTTCCGTGGGTGTTGGTTGTTTGTGAGCGTGTTCGTGGTCGCACCTGTGCCTTGTCCCGAGATCACGAGGGTACGTGTAAATCACCTATTTAATGTGCGTTTGCACAGTGTCTTGTGCTCGTCTTTGTCTAAAGCTTCGTGTCTGTGTAAGTGTCATATGTCTGTGCTTGCTCTCCGCACGGAGCTTACACGTCATTGTCCTAATAAACGTTCTGTGTTCACCGTATCTGTCGTGGTGCCTGCCTCCTACACCCGACCGTTACATCAAGGGCCTAGACACACCTACATTATGTTGCTAAAAGTATTCGCTCACCTCCCTTGACTCACATATGAGATTAAGTGATATCCTATTCCTAATCCATAGGGTTCAATATGACGTTGGTCCACCCTTTGCAGCTAGAACAGCTTCAACTCCTCTGGGAAGGCTGTCCATAAGGTTTAGGAGTGTGTTTATGGGGATTTTTGACCATTCTTCCAGAAGCGCATTTGTGAGGTCACATACTGATGTTAGATGAGAAGGCCTGGCTCTCAGTCTCCACTCTAATTCATCCCAAAGGTGTTCTATCGGGTGGAGGTCAGGACTCTGTGCAGACCAGTCAGGTGCATCCACACCAGACTCTGTCATCCATGTCTTTATGGACCTTGCTTTGTGTACTGGTGCACAGTCATGTTGGAAGAGGAAGGGGCCAGCTCCAAACTGTTCCCATAAAGTTGGGAGCATGGAATTGTCCAAAATGTCTTGGTATGCTGAAGCATTCAGAGTTCCTTTCACTGGATCTAAGGGGCCAAGCCCAGCTCCTAAAAAACAACCCCACA
Source organism: Brachyhypopomus gauderio (assembly GCF_052324685.1). Classification (NCBI taxonomy): domain Eukaryota; kingdom Metazoa; phylum Chordata; class Actinopteri; order Gymnotiformes; family Hypopomidae; genus Brachyhypopomus; species Brachyhypopomus gauderio. The sequence goes on from NC_135212.1 coordinate 13,541,387, forward strand.
CCATAATCCCCCCTCCACCAAAATTTACACTTAGCACAATGCAGTCAGACAAGTATTGTTTGCCAGGCAACTGCCAAAACCAGAATCGTCCATCAGAATGCAAGATGGAGAAGCGTGATTCGTCACTCTAGAGAACACACCTCCACTGCTCTAGTCCAGTGGCGGCGTGCTTTACACTGATGCTTCTGACGCTTTGCATTGCACTTGGTTGTATGTATGTATGGTTCAGATGCAGCTGCTCAACCATGGAAACCCATTCCATGAAGCTCTCTGCACACTGTTCTTGAGCTAATCTGAATGCCACATGAAGTTTGGATGTCTGTAGTGATTGACTCTGCAGAAAGTTGGTGACCTCTTCACACTATGTGCTTCAGCATCCACTGACCTGCTCCATCAGTTTACGTGGCCCACCACTTCATGTCTGAGTTGCTGTCATTCCCAAACACTTCCATTTTCTTATAATACAGTTCACTGTGGAATATTTAGGAGTGAGGAAATTTCATGACTGGATTAGTTGCACAGGTGGCATCCTATCACAGTTCCACACTGGAATTCACTGAGCTCCTGAGAGCGACCCATTATTTCACAAATGTTTGTAAAAACAGTATGTATACCGAGGTGCTTAATTTTATACACCTGTAGCCATTGAAGTGATTGGAATACCTCATTCCGATAATTTGGATGGGTAAACAAATACTTTTGGCAATATAGTGTATGTTCTGAATTGATCACAAATAAAGGTTATCATGTCTCGTTCCAATTTTGAAACTATATACAGTACATAAAGAATGTTTTTGTATCATTGATCTTGTTTTCAGGGTTTGTAAGAGTTCACAGGCTTGATGGCTAAATTCATTAACGTTAAATTTTAATGTTGGATAAGAACGAGTTGATCACAAAATACTGTCAATATTAATATAAATTATTTTGTAGGATACTGGTATTTAGCCATGTAGTGCTAAATGTGTGCTAGGCTATTCTAGACAGCTAGTCTAATAATTCCAAAATGAAAGCTATAACTGTAGCTGTTCAGGAAGGATTTTAAGCATTTCTTTCCAAAACTAATAAACGGATATTTAAAACTTCAAAAGAAGCGCTAATCTTTGGTGTTGGATAATAAGTGGGCGGAGCATTACACGTTAACGTGACCTCAAAGTATGGTTTGTATTTGTCACATACTGGATACTGTACTGCATACTATTTCGAGGACAAGCATGCAGTATCCAGTATGCTGTAGACCATTTCGAACATAGATATGGTTAGCAATGTTGATTGCTGTGGTTTCCAGGTGCAACTTGCACATCCAGCATATCCAGCATTTTACATCCAGCATCTCAAGATCATCTTGAGCTCATCTCAAGCTGGAAATACAGTATATTTTACAATTTATTAAGGGTGCATTTAGCAGCCCACAGTACTGTAAATGACTGTAAATTACCACAGCTCAAAATACTGTAAATTACCACAACCACTGTATTGTAAATCACCACAGCACACAGTAAATTACCACACCAACTCTAAATTACACTACTGATGGTCTGACAGTAGGAGTTTAATCGCTATGCTGAGAAAGTCTTTTTTCATGATTAAAATAATACCAGATAAACATGGCAGGAGGCCTCATATAGTATTTTAGGTAATTAAATGTGTTAATTCACAGTTCACTCAAACAAATAGGGCTGTTTATGAGGGCTATTTGCAACAGTTTTCTGAAGCTACCAAGGAGTCCCATCAACAGCCTACATACAAAACACGCCCAGTGATCCAAAACTCCCCCTGTCCTCCACATCCAATGCCTGCCTTATATTTAGAAGATCTTTGTGGCCAGAGGGTTATAAACTTGACATTCTGATAATAATGTTGCTTTAGTCTCTTGTGTAATCACATGCAATTCACACAATCCTAACATCAAACAAGCAGTCATTACTCGAGGTGATTCAATTTGAAGGTGTGTCTTATAGTCTGGGAGATGTGTCTTGTGGGTTGGCTTGTTTGTAAAAAGTCTGCAAGCTGTGAATAGACCCTTCTGTAGTTATGGGCACAAATTCTATTTATTTATTTAGTATTTTTTTAAAGGTCCAAGAAACCTAATGTAAAAACACCAATACACAATATGCTTGAGTCAGATTAGTTATACAACTTGTCCTGTCCTGTGTCTACTCACCCACACCCATCAACTTCCAGAAAAAAACAAGAAGGAAAAATCCCTCTGCTCATGAAAAGAACGTGTCACAAACAGACAGAAGTGGGGGCGTTTCTTCCTTGGGGAGCCGTTTCAGTGCATGGCGCTGTTCTCCCAAGATCAACATGTAGTCTGGCTCCTTCTGTGTGAGCCTGATAAAGCCACTCTCGCGCCCTCACAAACTCCTCTTCCCATTTAGCTATTTGTAAAATTTTAACCCTTCACCATATGTTAGCATTATTAGCCAGAAATAGTAGCCACCTAATTACAATCACAAATGGAGAAGCAGAGAAGATACAGTACTTCAAAGGGCAAAGAAAAAGGCCTCAGAGTGATTGTAACAATTTCCTTCAGCTCTGCGTTCTAGCAGCTCTGTGTTCTAGCAGCTTTGTGTTTCCTTCAGCTCTGTGTTGTCGCAGCTCTGTGTTCTAGCAGCTCTTGCCAGTTGTCCTGTGTCTACATGGAGTGCCATCCCTTCACTCGAACTACCTCACACTAATGTGTGGAATTTACAACAGCAGCTACCAAAACAATGACTGTGTTTCTAAGGTGCTTTCACTTTCAAAAAAGGAAAGTTAATTAAACAGTTGTATAAAAGCAGATTAAGCCAATCTGCACTATCGAGAGAGAGAGAGAAAAGAGAGGGAGAGAGAGAGAGAGAGAGAGAGAGAGAGAGAGAGAGAATACCCATTGAACATTCACACAAGCCATAGTAAATAGTCCAAGTCTCTATTAACAGGCTGGTCAGAGACACAGGATCTTTAGTTATGACCTGTAGTAGTTGTGGGGGTTTCCTGCCGGTGGCTGAGTCCTGCATGGTCTCCGTCTGGATCACAGTGAGTCAGACTCGTAAACTGTAACATCAGGAGGCTTCCGAGGTCCAACTCTAGTTTCTAATGTCCACCCACTGGTTCAGAGTCGCATCACATTTTTGCTTAACTCAAATGACAGAGGTGGTCACATGCAACCTGATTCAACATCACAAACTAAAAATAGATCATTAAAACCGCATGACTGACATTTTCTCTTGCATTTTTTAGACTGCATTTTATTTCTCGCAGATGAATTCAAACCTTTTGCTTAAGATTCCCACCAGTCGGAGGTTCGTGTGATGGCCTTTACCTTCTGCCGCGTTTTACTCAGGCAACAAGCCTTGTAAAGTTCTCATATATACTATAAATGTCAGGAAACCCGATTCATATCAACACGTCTGTTCAAATGTCAGTGTCCAGGAGCCACTGAGAGATACAACTGATTTTAGTTAACTGTTCGTTTCATTCCTGGTTTCGCAGTTGCATCTTCTAAACACGGTAATGGTGCACAACGATGTGGCACTCACTGGAACTCCCAGCATGCCCTGCGACTCCTCACAACATGTACACTAATTAATTAATATTAAGGTTAATAGCGTGGTTGATTTGTGAATATACGTGCTTGGTCTTGGTCTCTCTTGCTTTCTTTATTAGCAATTCAGAGTGCTAGCATGTCTGTTATTTTAGTTACTCAGTCCCCACTTATCTTGTCAGTCCGTTGCGACTGTGTCTAGAAAATAATGTTCTTGTCGGTGCTATGATGCTTAGCGGTGACTTTTTCGCATTGCCGCTGCAGTATTATAAAAACAAGTGTGTATGAGAGTCAGAACCAAAATTACAGACAGTGTGTGAAAAAAAAAACATGATTGTCATAACTGTCAAATGAGCTCTATAAAGTTCTGTAAACTTGATCTGTAACAAACCTCAGATAAATGAGTGTTGTTGAGCTGAACAAATGCCATTCTAGCTTACCAGTTCAAACTCTTTAGCCTCATAACTTTATACACCACATGTACTGCCTACTCACCAAACCTTTTCTATGAGGGTTTTACTAAATGGTCATTATTTAGTAGTGCCCGACATGCACTGAAAGTGAAAAGCCTTGAAATAAATTAGTGCAAAGCGTCTGGATGGCAAAGACTGGATGGCAAAGCATCTTGAAACTTTTTATTAGAATATTCATTCATTGTTTTCTATTCTGAGCCTCAAACTAGTGCAGTAACATCCATACGTGGCGTGAGCTCTATCATACGTGCACACATATGCATACACGCTCACATGCATCAAACGTTTATTCCTGCAGACAATCACACACGAACGCATGCGCGTACACGCACACACACGTACACAAACACACGCACGCACACACACACACACACACACACACACACACACACACACACACACACACACACACAGGTGAAGTTTGTAAATGCAGCTTGCAATACTATTAAAGAATTTAGAACAGAATACAGTGGAATCTGGAGGTCAGGTCTAGAACTGTCAGGTATCAGGACAAAGTGCATTTGATGTGGGTGAACGTGAGTGTGATGTGGGAAGAAACGTGTGTGCGGTCTGGTGGTTCTGACCCGTATTTGACTGAAGCAGCCTGATGTTCAAGGTCGTCAGAGGACACGCTGTTCAAACACCCTTGTGTGAACTGACCCGTCACTCTGGGGTCACCAGTGACTCTAGTGTCATCTGCAAACTTAAGGGGTCTGTGGAGGACTGTACAGGTCTGTTCAGGTTTCCTTTACACTTTTATCACTGACTTTTCAATTAATTAATGAATTTATACATTAATTAATGTTAATTAATTAATTGAGCCCTTGTCTTTAAAAAAATCATTTAGACCTAGTATAGTACGTGTCCACTATTCATAAATATCTCCGTCACTAAACCTTCTATTTATTAGGTGTTTTTTCTGTTCATGAAGAAGAGATGTTTCTCCATGATGCCTCAACATCATGACGTCTGTCTCAACCCTAGACCAGATCACCATTTACCTTAACCAGACTGTAATCTCCATCCTTAACCAGACTATAATCTCCATCCCTCTGATGTTGGGGAACATTTTAGGAGCGTTCGTATTTTAGTTAGCCTTTAGATGCATGCAACAAAGCACACATCCGCACAAACACACAAAACACACAGACACAGAAAGTGCTACAGATGTCTTAAATCTGCCTGACAGCCAACATGCCCCACCAGTGGGTGGCAGCACTGGATATTGTTGTCAGCAGGTCGGCGCGTCTGTCCCAGCACGACACATGTGGGATCGTCTCTCCAGCCCGGTGCTCTGGTGTGAGAAGATAGTATCACTTACCACTAATACAGACACAGCAACCAAATCGCTCCAAATGTCAGACAGGTGACGAAAGGCCAGCAGAGATCTGATACCAGACCCAGGAAGTACAATGGAACCAACCCATGAAGAAGAGACTAGTGTATTTTCTTTCTAACTGTACGCAACTGAGTCATCAGACTACACGGCAGCAGTATGCACTAGTCTATTTAGAAGCCCTGTGTGCTTAAAGGACTTGATGACTTTTCTTTGGTAGACATCACAGGAAACACATGACCATATGTCCATATCCCTGTCTGTCCTCAGAGAACAGAGAAACTTCTCCCTTGCACAATGGGGCCACTGTGCATATTCCACTAGAGCAGCGGGTAGAGCACATCAGGACCAGTAGGACACCACACACAGTAGGACACCACACACAGTAGGACACCACACACAGTAGGACACCACACACAGTAGGACACATTTCTGACCACAAGCAGAATAATCCAGTACTATAAAACCTCTATAATCCAGTACTGTTTTCCCTGTCAAATCATGTGTGTGTGTGTGTGTGTGTGTGTGTGAGAGAGAGAGAGAGATAGAGAGAGAGAGAGAGAGAGAGAGAGAGAGAGAAAGAGAGCAAGGTGACTACTCATCTATAAAAGATAAGTCACCTTTTAACCCCACTAATTTTAATAGATTCCCCCTGCTTCTGTCAGCTCTAGGAGAAATACATTGTGCCTTCGTTGCATTAAACATTCCCTACTCCACTGAGACACCACTGGGACTAAAGTACATTCAATCCAGATCAACACACATCCCAGAACTGCCCTGGAGTTTGGGTCATTACATTCTGATCACCTGTGCCGTGTTAGTGTCAGACACCATCAAGGACTCATAGGCAGACCCAGGAAAAATGTGCTTCAAACAAATAAACTTTTCTTCTGCTAGTCCTTACACCCACAGTAGTACACTGCATTTCACACTCCATGACACCGATGCATATACATGTTGCACCACAATATCAAAACTCTTAACGCTAGTGTCTGGTCTCAGATGACAGTTCCTTCACTCAGCCCTGAAGAAGGAAGATCTCGGGCAGCTATTCGCACTGACACTGCTGTCACATTAGTAACGGCAGTCGGCAACACAGAATGAAAAAAAAATGAAAGAAATGTATTTAAATAACACTAAAAACACGGAAATAATGAATTAATTTTAGTTCTGCTTTGAATATGTTTATTGAATGCACTTGCATATGTAACGATCGTATCGTTTATTTCACAAGATTCGTGCATATGTGCAAATAGTCGATTGCTCTAACAGAAGAAAATGAGGGAACATCAGATGGTCGTACCTTGATTGTCCTCATCCATACTTGCTGAAGGAAACAGCGACGAGACGGTCCACGATCACCAAGGATCAATGAAATGCTCCAGCTCAGATGTTGTATATTGCAATATTGGTTTTGTGTTGAAGACTACATTTAAAGACAGGTCGCCTCAGACGGACGGGATGTGCCGCGTGCTGGAGTCTGACATAAACGTACGTTCTGTGTCACGCGCGCAGTCCTCGCGTTAATCCGGTATCCCCGTCGGATGTTCCCGAGCGCCCTGGGCAGGAGGTTACCGTCAGCTCTCCGGAGAAACGTCCTCCTCCTCCTTCTGCTCCACTCGCTCCTCTTTCCGACAGGGGCGTCCGTGGTCCGCGGCGCCTCGCGCTCCACCGAGCCGCACTACGTCACCGCCTCGCGCTCCACCGAGCCGCGCTACGTCATCACACTCCGTTCCGCCCGAACCGACCCGGCCGCTACAGACCCGTCCTCACGTCGGGGGAGCAGGGAGGCAGGAGCCCTTATGGCTGAGGTGGAGCAGGCAAACATGACACCATGCACGTCCAGAACACACACATCTGCTGATCCTGGGTCAATATCACTTATGATGATGAGGAGAGTGTTGGTTTAATAGTGTTTAATAGCGCAACCGCGTTTAGGCGCTACCCAGACGCACTACATATCATTTACAAACATAACAAAGTTGCTAAGTATAAGACACTATTTTAGACTTTCCAAACACGCAGCCTGGTCCTTTTTGCAGACCAAAACCGCCTCCTAACATGACTCATATTTGCTATGAGGTCTGAAACTCTGAAGCCAAGAGTTTTTTTTTTTCTTACATTAAAATATTAATCATATTGCCACATAATTGAAGTGTAAAACAGCCCGACAACATCTCCCCGTCTCAAACGGAGAGGGTAGACACTGAAGGATTTAATAGTGTTTCACTGTGTTTCGCCCACACACGGATTCAATTAGAGCATTCCAGAGTCTCGAGCGCAGTCCAGAGACCCAAACGGAAAGGGGGGGGGGGGTCTGTAGCCCACCCCCACATAGTAGGATAGTACCACTGTTAGAAGTGTCTGATTTAATGTGGCTCTGAAAATTTCACCATTTGAGTACAAGGGTCCGGATAGGGAGATGTGCATTTTGTTGAATGTGGAGTGGGACTGATAAACTTTACACTGGATCTGAAACTTGAAGCAGATTAAGATTTATGACTGGTGATGACAGTCTGGGGGAGCACGTGTGAAGGAGAATTTGTGTCACGTCTATTTCAACTTCCTTTGCTCTGTGGTGTGAGTGAATTCAGAAAAAAACGGAAAGATTATATCGTGGAAATATGCAGTTTTTTAAATACATTTAGTTATCTTCTTGTAGTGAATAAAGCGTTGTTTTGTCCTTCCTGAATCAAATGAATTACAAGCATCTTGGGATGCTACACAGATAGAAGCTTATTCTTTTGCTAGATCATGTCAGATAAAATAATGAAAAGAGATTGCAAATTCTTTCTAAGTGTAGAAATATGCATATTAGGAAGAGAGAGAGAGAGAGAGAGAGAGAGAGGTGGTCATAGGGAATGGGGGGGGGGGGGGGGTGTAGTTTGGAGTTTGGGGGAGTATTTCCTGTCCAAATAGCAGATGTTTGACCTGGTCCAGGAAATTCTCAGTTTTCTTAGTTTTCCCTTCTTTCACTAACTGGGTGGAGACATATTTAAAAAGTCAGATTCAACCTGAGGGAAAAAAGACTTAGAGATGGAGAAACGTCACTACCAGTTTTGGTTTTGGGCCATAGTTTCAGGTAGGACACACACACAGAACATACTGCACACCACATGAATCTCAGCTGCACTAATATAGACCAATGCTGAAAACAGCATCTCCATTCACTTATGTGTTGCTTCAGTGAGGAGCTGCATGCACTTATGAAATTAAAATGTGGACTTCACTTTATGATAAATTTTTTTGTCTTAGTGCAGTATAATGTGATAATAACATTTCACTACAATCCATGACATACATTTGTACTGTGAAGAAATAGTCATGCATATTTGGAGACGCTTTCATCTAGAACAACTTCCCATGTCAGTCACGTTACAGATGTGGGAAAACGTAATGTCTGGAATCCTGGCCTAACTCTTATTGGTATAGAGTGGCTGACTTGCCCAGAGGGGTGATTGAACCTCAGTCCCCACAGGAGATACAGCATTAAACCCTATTACAGTATACCAACCAAGACACTGTAAATGAAAGATCCCATCGGTAAATCATTCACATGCACAGACCCACTCCAATATGAAGTATGCCTGTTAGCGTTTCTCATGTGGAACAAATTATTGTCGACAGGTCATGAAAAAGCTTTATTCATATTTAGTTTATAAGTTCGGTCATATGCTAATATTCTAATATTCTACAAGTCCTATTCCAAACCACCCTGAGGCTGTCGGGGAGTCAGTGGGCATGTGTTTGCTAACTGTACCGTATGACTTTCCCAGAATGCACCACCCTGTCGGGGAAGGGATAAATTACAATGTCAGTCAGCGAAGACAGAGACACTGATTAATGATGGCTTAGTTCACGTGACTTGAAAGTGCAAACAGGCGTCCTAAGCGTCAGTGACTACCGGGAGGCCATAAGATGACTTGCAGTTAACATTTTGATAGTAATGTCTTTGAATATGGGACATTATAAGGTCACAGGACGTCTCTGCAACTTCAGCAGTAACTGGGTAATGTTAGCGTCAGAAGGGACAAAGAGGCGTTTACTGTCACCATGATTTTCTAGTGTACAATTAGGACATGGAGTCCAAAAAATGGGTGGACTAGCGGTATAACATCTGAAAGGTCCCAGTTTATCTCCCGAAGGCTGATGGAAGAGGCAGTGACAGGCGTCCTGTGTGGGGGTGGTGCGGGGTGAGGGCCAGAGGCCAGGCCAGGCCAGGGGGAGAGGAAGCACCGGGCATCCGGCCATCCTCCGTGGTCACGCCTGCTGCTCACCTCCCCGGCACTCTCTCTAGGATGGCAGTGCAGATCGAGAGAGCAGTATCTTCTATCTGGATTCAAATCAACAATGGTGCTTCTGTGAAACCAGTGAGCACAGATGTGCTGTAAGATGCTGTGTATACATGATGCTTGTAAATTTCCACATGTTTTCTGTGTGTGTAATGGGTTTTTCTTCTGTACTGAGTCTGAATGGGCAGTTATATTGTTGGCTTTGCTGCAGTGTACGACCCTCTTCCATATGCACTATAGTATTGGGGGAAAGTATTAGTTCTGATCCCAGTTCTACCATCTCTTATTTTAAGATTCAAACAGGGAAATACAATCCTGGGTCAGTATAAACCATTCCACCTACAACTAGTTTCACAAGCTTCATATTCATTTTTGACTGAAAGCTTTTGGTCTGTGATTTCCATTAGATGTTTCCCAAAAGTTACATAAGTAAAGACACTGAATTAGATTCAGTGTTAACCTTGTGATGTTTGTGAACACTTCATGGTTTGAACAGTATGACTTATTTAAGTAAATTTGCATGTATGTATTGTACTTCTTAAGATCATATGCATATTTCTTAATTATATTTGTTCTGTTCCAGTTCTCAAACAACACACTTGTTTAAGAGGCCATTTGCCACTCTTGATTGTCTGGTGGAGGTTTAATGGAAGTTGAATAGCTCGAAAATTATTCATTTTCTGCAGGATTACAGAGAGTGGACTGACCTCTGCTATAACCTTTAAAAACAATTTAGCAAAATAGAATCTACTGATTAGATTGTAGATGTTGCATACAGGCACAGTGAATTATATCTGAATATCAGGATCAGAAAGACATAAAATGACAATTCTGTTAATGGAATGAGGTCTGACTACATGTGATATTAATGCTGCGCGTTGCTGCGTTACATGTTTTAATATAAAAAGGACCTTTGATTGTAATACAAGGTACAATTTTGTGGATGTCCAAATACTCTAAATCATTGAAGCACAAGATTCATACTAATGTGTGTTAACAGAAGAGTGTGTGGGCTACGTTCACCTATGCAGATCATTTCACATTAAAGACTTCCTGTTTAGTTTTCACAAAAAGATGACATGTTATCACACAAACATAAAGATAGTGGAGTATCACATGGATGGAGCATGGAGTGTGTGTAATGACCTCGCTCACAGGATACACCTGATGTAATGCACTGAACACACCCATCTATAAACACGTGCCACTGCCTCATGTTGACATAGCCAGCACAAACACAGAAAAACGGGCGAATTGACACAACACAAGCGTATAAGACTCATTTTTACTATGCGCTTCAACGGTCTGTTGTACATGCAAAGAAGAAAAAAAGTTTTCATGCACAATTTCTTGTGCTCTGTTCTCATCAGCCTGTTGTTAACCCTACAAAACCAATTCCACTCCAGCAAATCCTCGTCATCTGTAAATCCTCTTTGCACAGGAGCAGAGGGAAAAGACTTTGCTTATGTGGAGAGGGGGGGAGGCCATGCAACCATTTCAGCTGTTGCCTTGGTAACACATTATTTAACAGTAGCTTGCTGTTAGATAACTCGTCCCGGAGTCGCAGGATAAAACACTGAAGAAAAAACACTAAACTAAGAGCAGGCTGTCTGAGCACAGCCTGATCAACCAGGTCAAACTGTTTTTAAATATTTCACCCAAAACTGCTACTGTGATCACTGTGAATGAAAACCATGAGGAACAATTACCATAAGCCTATATGGCATAATCTAAAATCCCTGCACATTGTTGCTTTTTGTGTGACATTCAAATTGCAAACATTATGAGAATGACAAAAGCAATAACTATTAAGATCTATTAAAATTAACTTTTAAGAAGCCTGTCAGTTAATGAGTTAGTCCAGATTTACATTTGATAAACAGGCCTACATTTGACAAATAGGTTATTCGTGGATACAATGAAAGTGTTCAGGACTATTAAATACCAAAGTCAAATACTGTATTATACAACACTGCTTTCTTAATCCCTCAACACATATAATATAATAGTGAATAACAGTGAATTCTATTTTGATCATACTTCTTCATGCATGTTTGCATTTCTTTGTATAGCGTGGCCACACTGCCACCTTGTGGCCAAAACCAGACATTCCTCTGCTGTGACATTTTACAACAAAGGAATCGTCAGCTATGTAACACTCCTTAAAGATCACTGGCTTCATAAACACTTATTAAAACTTATTCCTGGACTAAAAATCACTTTGTACAGGTAAACTGACTGTTCTTTACATAATAAAAATGCAATGCCCTAGCTTTGTGTGTTCTCGAGAACAGTGTTCTCAGCAGCATCCTTACACTCAGCATGTTTCCATGGAGACATCTAAGCAAGAGCATCTGCTAAATGATGTAAAACAGAATAAACAAACAAGCAATCAAACTGCTTTTCCCCCATAATTTATTGTTTCAAAATTCAATTTATAGCTGTAACATCACTCACATTTTGTTCAAATAAATTGCACATTTAAAATAATGCACATATTCATTACTGACAAAAAAACAAGTAATTTCATATCATACATAAGTCACTTCAGTTTAAAAATATTTTAAAAGTAACATAGTCCACTGTGTTGCATATAAGAATCACCTAGTTGACAGTTACAGGTGGGATGTAATTTAAAGAAAAAATATATGTGGAACCCATCAGACAACAACAAAAAAAATCTAAATAAATATTACAGCATCTTCCCAATGAGATGCTCCACCAGGAGTGGTTAAGTGGATCTTGACCATACAGGTAGAAACCTCTCCAAACTGAACAATGAACACTATGGGAGTGAAAAAAACTCAAAACAAGACAATGTGCTAATATTCTTGGATAAACATGTGTAGCCAACTTAGTACACACTCAACGGTGTGTGGAGGAAGGAGAGGGATGCAAAATAAATAAAAACGTTCCATGACAGGCTCCATGGTAAAAGTGATCAATACAGCACAGCCTGACTTCACCAGCACGTCTGGTGACCTGCAGGGAGAGCAGGTAAGTGATACGTGGCCAAACTGAAACTCCTCAGAACAAACAGAGCATGCGCATGTGTAAAGGGTCTGGCACCACTAAACAACCCCCTCTAGAACCGAGAGCCAATCACAGCTAGTTGTGAGGGGCCAATTAAATCAGTTTATGAAGCCCCTCCCTCTTCCATACATCTCTAGGATCTAGTTGATCACTTCAGTAACAGTTACTAAGGAACAGAAGTTCCAAATGGATCTAGACATATATATATAAAACATTCTGAATTTTCCATCCATCACCACGGTCTACCACACAGCAAAACGCAGCCTTTGAACATGCGGTGGAGCGTCAGACTGTGGGGGGGGGCTGATGACTGACAGATCCAGCCGTACACCCCCCAAGCTCTGGCGTTGCCTGTGTGTCTGTGCTTCTCCCAGGACTGCTGAACCCTTTGACCTTGATTGCCTTCTGAAGCTGTAGGAACCAGACCTTCATCCCTGGGGGGGTGGACCTTCAGCAGGAGGGAGCTCATGGCTCTTAATGTATCTCAATGTGAACCTGCACACAAGAAAAAGAGGCAATGTTCATACAAGACACTAATACTTTGGTGTCAATTTGTAAATGACTGTCTGTAGTTACTAACACCTAATGCTGTCCCATAATAATTGACGTTAAAATACACGTTAGTTACATTAGTGGCTCGTTATCCAGCCCTCCATTGTAGCCTACCTTCATTTTGGGGCTACGCCTGTTTTACTGGACTGTTAAACTGCACTAGCAAACTATTCCCGTTTTTAACACACGCGGAGATGATGATTAATCCACCCTGGTGTAATATTGGAGTAAAAATGGATTAATAGCTTGTGCTCAAGCTAATTTCGATCTAAATTAACGGTGTTAGTCTAGACCACATCTCTGGATCACAGAATCCATGATGACTGTTGGCTGTTTTTAGGACAGGACTGGCGTGGTCTTATTTGAGCTTAACCTTAACATCTGAATTGGGCTTTAGCGACTGACACTCAAGCTTTTACCTGTAAGCGCACATTAAACATCATGGAGGCAATGAGGTAGAGATAGGGGAACCGGATTCGGAGTCTCCATGCGAGATCAAAAAAGATCAACAAAGTCCTGGTTAGTCCCTTAGAGAAGAGCCCGTAAGTCCGACCAGCGGAGCCCGAAAATCGGAGTACCAAGTACGACAGTCCCGCCATGCGATGCTGCTTGGCGTGCGATCCTCGGCCAAAAGCGTGTTATCCCGTATTAAGTGAACATGTTTTTGTACGCGTTTTGATCTTAAAACAACAGCCCAGCCTTGCTGAAATCATACTCCACCCTTGTGCCCTGCAGTACGGGGCGACTCCCCCGGAGCGAAAACGGTGAGACGCAAGGATGTCATGTCGACTTCCTGTAGCGCAAACGTTAAGACAACGGTCTCCGGGTCCCCTGTTGGAGTTTTTTTTATTTTAAATCTATTCGAGTGTTTGTTTAATCTCACAGTCAAATTAATACATATTTTATATTAATATATGCTTAATATTTTATTAAGCATTATTAGGTTGATATAGTAGCTATCAGCTGCAACTATGTTGTGTAGTCGGATCGCCTGGGCGCCCAAGCGTTGCTGGAGTCGACTTCAAAGTCTTTAATTAGAGGCTTTCAAGAAGAGACTTTTATTGTGGAAAAAATTCCAGACCGGAAATCGACTCGGAGCTGCGCGACGCGCGTGCCAGTCTGGGGTGGTGGCGAGTCGACAAACTTTTCTGTTAGTCAGTTTAATCCGGTCCGCTGAACGCCGGAGTGTGAGAAGGAAGTAAAAGAAAAATAAATTATAGTTGACAATTTCAGTATCTTGAAGAGCAGATTGATCGGTTCTTAGCGAACGGAGTATTTTCTAAGTATTTCCAGGGTCCTGGTGAAGTCTGGGTGTTTGTTCGTAACGCCTCACGTTAGCTCGCAAGCTAACTCGTAAATCCACTCAGGGGGAGAGAGCGGGAAGCGCGCGCACACCTCGCCGCGCGATGCAGGCCATCAAGTGTGTGGTGGTGGGGGACGGGTAAGCGCCTTCCGCCGTTCAACCCCCCGGCCACCTCGTCTCGGTGCGAACGGCGTGTGTTGAGTACAAACACGGCGGTGTGGGTGCCCGAGGCAGCCCGCTAGCCCGACTGCGCTGGGCTGGTCGGTCCCGGGGAGCTAACGCTAGCTAGCCCACCACGGCCGGGCGGGTCGGAGACGGAAGAGAGTTTAGCGACGATAACTGTTGGGGAAGATCACACTACACTAAATCACGATGATTTATTATTACTATTATTATATTATCATTATTTTTATTACTAATAATTATCACGATATGTGTGTTTTATTAGTAGTAATGTAGTAGGCAGCGACGTGTCCGCGTCGTTTGTGTTGGTTCTGCCAAAAGTACATGAACATGTACAGATATTCACACCGTCGTTAACGTTGGTGGTTTTTCTACTCGATATCTAAAAACGACCATATAAAACTGTAGAAAACGATATTGGTTGTGTTTGCCGATGCCCTGAGGTGAGCGGAGTGAAGCCGGCCTGTCCGAGTCTGTGTGCGGGGATGTCACCTGTGTCCCGTCCGCTTCTTTACAGGGAAGTTTAGTAGCGGGACTTTGGCCTGTTCTTCACAAGGTTTAATCAGTTACATATAGAGGTTCCCCATAGATAAACTGTTAATGGTCATAAGGTTTTAAATGTCGTTATGATTTGTATGAAATCATTTTAATATTTCAATAGTTTTGTAACCATTCCTGATCCAAAGAAAAAAAATCTTGCTTGAACAATAAAGCACTCTTCATTAGGTCAGAACAAAATGCTTTTTTTTGTTTTCCCCTTCATCAATGCAGCATGTCTGTTTCAGGAATGTCTGTTTAAAGCAACTTTTTGACCTTTTATGTGCTGTGGACTGTCCTCCTCGAGCACTGCTGTGGTTTGTGACTTGAAGTGCCATCTTACCAGTAATCTAAAGGCAGGGAGGGGATGGCCATTCCTCACTCAACCACATGGACGAGGACAGATGTTTGCCTCTGCCTTTTTGTTGAGTTTAGGTTTTGGGTTCATTTTCAAGGACAGTCTGACCTTTGATGAAAGGTGGTGACCACAATTCCTTCATACTTGTTCTGTCATTTAGCTCGGAGTTCTGTGTCTGTTTTGTTTTAGTTTTTGCCCAGGATGTTTGAGGCTGATGTAGCTGTCAAGTAATGAAAGCATATGTAGTTAAGACTTAATAGCATGCAAACCGCAAACTAAAATGAATCTCAAACTCTTCAGTTATGCCAAACCTGTCTTGGTTGTTACTTTTTTTTTTTTACCAAGATAACAATTTACAGCTTGATCACTGAGCTTTTATGGTAATCCTGAACATTTCTTTGTCAAGATAAAAAAAAAATATGTTGATATATTTGTCATACCATAGGGTCTATTTGATTTGAGACATGCCATAGCTTGAAATCATTTAAATTGGGTATCATAAGCCTGTAGGGTTATGTAGGGTCATATTGTAGACTGTTGTTTCACAAAAAAGGAGAGAAAAAAGTTTCTGTGCTGTGTCCATGAAACCTTAGAAGGGCAGTTAAGTGACTTCACAGTGTAGTAACGTACGTGTGCATTTATTCATCGCTACAGGTGATTTCACAATGACTTACTACCTTGGTGCTTTTTCATAATTTGAAAAATGTCTCTGCAGTTAGATGACGGTCACTGCAGCCCCATTATTTTCATACTGCATCATGTGCCCTGTTCAGATTGGATTAGTTTTTTTTTTTTTTTTTTGGGGGGGGGGGGGGGGGGGCGGGGGTTATTCTGAAATATTTTGCACATCTCTTCATTGATAATTCATGCGTCGGGGCCACATTAAACTACAATGTTTTATTGTCTACAAACATGTATGTATGCGCCAGTTTGAATTTAAACCTTGGTTTACAGTTATTGGTTTAACAGCATTTAACTTTTAAGATGTAGATTATATTAAATCGTTTTTGACGCCAGTCACTGGGAAGCCTGGGGAATCTCATTTCTATTTTTGACTTTGGTTTCTTTTACCTCCAAATAATGCTCACAGGTAGAGAATGGATTGGAATAGTTACTATCTAGACCAAATAAATTACAGCTGCCAAAGGGTTTCTTATTCACTCTCTAGCTATTTCATTCATGGACATAACGGGAGTGAACTAGTCAACTAGCACCCATTGAGAAGTCGGGGATGTTTGACAGATGTTTGGTCAGGTTTTACTTGATTGACTTTGAGGCACTTTAGAGCTGTGTGTGTGCAGAGGTGCAGCTGTGTTCACGCTCAACGTTTTGGCTGAAATCTACACATTCCACTTTGTTGAGGATTAGAATTTACAGACATAAATACTATTAAAAAAAAAAAAACATTAACAGCAGTGATTTGTCTGGTGGTCGTCAGCTGAAATATATTGATTATGATTGATCTTAACAAGAATCAAGTAATTACTCTGACATCAGCTCAAAAGAGCTACAATGATGGCAACTAGAAGTTTTTCAGCCCAAGACGCCTGACTGTTCTTACAACTGCTGTAATATAATCCTCCACTCTGCTTTGTTCTAGGGCGGTTGGAAAAACCTGCCTGCTGATTAGCTACACCACCAATGCGTTCCCTGGGGAGTATATCCCCACAGTGTGAGTACCCATGCAGCCATGTGCCATCGGGGAGTGCCCAATTTAAATAGTTAATTTAGATATGCATAATAAAGAGAAATCAGCTTTACTTTGAAGAATGTTTTATAGAAAACATATATTGCTTTCTCATTATTAAATGTATTTGCTTAGATGGACATGGTCTAATAACACTGATTAAAACAGTCACACATTAAACACATGTACAAATGTATATGTAATCAGTTTTGTGCTAATAAGGAAATTAATAATTTAAGCTTTTACTATAACACTCATCACTTGTTCCTCTGGCACAGATGCCCGTTTCAGATGTATGTTCCTGTTGAGAGCTTTCTGACACTTGGTTTGACAGATTTGATAATTACTCTGCAAATGTGATGGTGGATGGCAAACCGGTCAATCTGGGTCTGTGGGACACAGCAGGACAGGAAGACTACGACAGACTCCGCCCTCTCTCCTACCCTCAGACAGTAAGACGACTGAAAACCAGTTTTCACAGTTCTTACGGGACAAGTCTTTTCGTGCCTACTTCACGGGAAATTCCAACAATCATTGTTGTCTCATTACGTACAGCACAGTCTATTTAGAGTTCATAACGAGACATTATGAAGCCGTAACTGATCTGTTGTGTGTAGGACGTGTTTCTCATCTGCTTCTCCCTCGTGAGTCCTGCCTCTTTTGAAAACGTCCGTGCCAAGGTGAGTTCACCTCAAGCTTAACCTGGGTCCGGTTCAGGGGTCCACGTTAAACACTCAAATCAAACATTCATTAATATCTTAACCTGCTCTCCAGTGGTATCCAGAAGTAAGACACCACTGTCCCAACACGCCAATCATACTTGTGGGAACCAAGCTGGATCTGAGGGATGACAAGGACACCATTGAGAAGCTCAAGGAGAAGAAGCTGACTCCTATAACCTACCCTCAAGGCCTTGCCATGGCTAAGGAGATTGGTATGTGTCATTTTGCACACACAGTCATTTATTGCATGCAGTAGTAAAGAACTGAATGAAATCTGGAAAAAGTAGATTGTGAATGCATGTGTAGTAATATATTTATAGAAAACAATTTAACTGAAATAGGCTGTGCATCAGCTTATCAAAATTTTTAGACCACAGCTCAAAAAAAAACCCAAAACCCACTCAAAAAAGAAATTAAAAGTTTAGAAACGGATGCAGTAGCTCTACCATTCCTGTAGATCCTGTTGATTTCCAGGAGGTTAGTGTTGAAGTGTTGAAGCTGGCTTCAGTGAAGGACACCCACTCTCTGGAACAGAGTCCCAATTTTATAAACTTCCCTTGCCATCTATCCCCAAATGTTCTCAGCATGTTTGATCAGCAGATGAACAGTATTTCAGTTAAATTGTCGTGTATATATATATATATATATGATATGTATTATTATATACCATATATTTTATTATTATATATAATATCTCATCACACACACAAAATGTGTGGAGTGTTTCCTCAAAAAGCGGTTCTGTTCTTCCTCCAGGAGCCGTTAAGTATCTGGAGTGTTCAGCCCTGACGCAGCGCGGCCTGAAGACCGTGTTTGATGAGGCAATCCGGGCCGTGTTGTGCCCTCCTCCGGTGAAGAAGAGGAAGAGGAAATGCTCCCTGTTGTAGGTGCTGCCAGGCCTGCCGTCCCAGCTGTGTTTGGAGTGGGAGGAGCCTGGTCACATGTCTAGTCACATGCTCGTCTGGTTCTCTCTTCTTTGTGGCCACCAGTACAAGTTTTATCTTCACACAACTGATAATAATCTGTAGATGTAGGAACAGGACAGATTGACCTCAAATTCATCTTTGCTTAGACAAACACACTGAACACTAGAATTCCTGCGGGCTTCGAACACAGATTTTGTGAAGTTTTCCTATAAGTGGTTCACTTCCTTTTATGAGTTTGTTTACAGTCTATGTTG
Organism: Brachyhypopomus gauderio; assembly: GCF_052324685.1. NCBI lineage: Eukaryota > Metazoa > Chordata > Actinopteri > Gymnotiformes > Hypopomidae > Brachyhypopomus > Brachyhypopomus gauderio. Next base: position 13,560,569 of record NC_135212.1, read on the forward strand.
GATTAGAGTGAAGGTCTTGCCAAATAGCACTACATTATGTAGTGTCCGCATCACAAACACTAGAACAGCATTACAAACACTAAAACACTCTTGCATTTTTTGACTTGAAAAATGCTTGACCAAGAGCTAATGAATAAGGTCGACAACACCAGAATGATGTCTGTTTTAAAATATTCATTAATTATTTGTGGTGTATGTTCTGTGACCTTAAAAACATCTGTGGTTGTAGTAATGGAAACTGTCCTGTGTTCCATGTATCACTTAAAATTGGTTGCTGCATATTCATTATTTTTGATTTCACATTGTTGAAGATTTGGGCCTAAATAATGTAGCTTCATTGGTGTTGAAATGCTTTACATGAAACACAGGTATACTGCCTATTCACTCCAGGCTAGGTTCAGTCTAGTCCCCAGTGTATACGGTTCGCTCTATATAAGCTTCCCTAAATACAGAAAACATGCTGTGGGTTGAGAGGTTGTGTGCCGAGGTGTGTATTTGAAAGGACACTACATCATACTATTGGAGTTATTAAGGGTTTTAATGCATTTACAATAAACCTTTAAAACAGCTGTAAACAGTGTTTTAATGGCTTTTCCAGCAGAAGTTTAGCCTTTGATTTTGTTTTTTGTTTTTCCATAAAACAGACTACTGTCAACTATGCTACATGATCATTTGTGAAGTAGTTTTTTCTCTTTAGACAATTTCTTACTAAAATTCTTAACATTTAACTATCAAATCTGTCCTATGTCCGTAGTTAATTGCTCAAATCTTATCTTCTCTGCATAGTAATTACTAGTTGATTCAGAAAGAAAAAATGACATGTATAGTGACATTTAAAACTTGTTTATCATATTTCCTTAAACCACTGTCCCAAGTGCAGAACATGCATTGGCCATCACATACGTTTGTTTGCACAATAATAGCCAACATTGTAACCCTGTTTTTAGGGATGATTCTAATCACTTGTTTTACAGAAATAAAGTTAACTCTGACTTCATCTTTTTTCTGTAGTTGATAATGGTGATTATCATGTTGTAACATCATCATGTAAGTACTTTGTAACTTTGTACTTAAGATCGTTTTATCCATTTATGTCTATTTATATAGACCATTTATAACTAAGTACTGAAGCTTAAGTGCAGTTCTACTTCAAATAGGATAGACGCTGCTAATTTTCCTTTTAAAACTCGTGCTGGGTTTTAACACGGCATTGGCACGTTTGCTAATATAAAAATGTGAAATTATGGAAATTCATATTTATGAAATCATAATAGGTTTTCATATAAATGGAAGCATTCTTGGAATTACCAGTGCAGTGGATGCACAATGATCCTCATACACAATATCAGCTTCTTGAACCCCGTTATAAATGCATGAGAGTTCATGTCCCCACCCCATAATTCCTGCTGAAACTACAAAACTACATACTACTATTCATACTACTGTATTAGTGTGGGTGGTATGAGCGATGCCCCGCCCTCCTCGCCAATGAAAACAGGTTAGATGAAACATAACACCACTGGATAAAGGTGACTGTGCAAGTCTTACGCAACCACCAAGTCATCTTTATGGACATTGTAACCTGAGAGTATCCATCCATCCATCCATCCATCCATTTTCATCCGCTTATCTGGGTCTGGGTCGTGGGGGCAGTAGCCTAATCAAAGAGGCCCAGGTTTCCCTCTCCCCAGCCACCTCTTCTAGCTCTTCTGGGGGGATACTGAGGCGTAAGGAGAACCCATGTCTCCTTAATCTGGACCAACTGAGATGGTGCATGTTCTGATGGATATATGTACTGGGTGACAACAGGTATCTACTCTGAAGATACATTCTTACTCCTGTCTTGAATGACTATACCAAGCTGGCTTGGAAACACAAAGGCAAATGATAAAAGCTTTTGCCAAAATTTACATGAAACATTTATTTCGTATAGTGATGTGTTTGTTGTTTGTTATATATTGCAAACATAATCTAGACTTATATGAATTTGCATTAATTGGAGTGCAAGTTTTACAGTCACTCACCAGTTGAAAAATAAAGGAAATACAACAGTCACAAAAAAAAATCCTGTCCTGTAACTTTGTAGATTTTTTTGAACTTCTTCCAGCATTTGGGCGAGTTCATCCTTGGAAGAATCCCATTTGTGGTATTTTGCAATGCTTTTGTACTGACACATGAAACGTTCTTAATTACTTTCCCAATTATATTGTATGGTATAATAATGAAAAAATTTACGTAAATCAGTAGTTCGGGTTTCGTAGAGGTGCGTTTCGAGCGTAGATGCAGAGGCGGAGCCAACAAAGAACTAGGAACAAAGAACTCACCCCAGTTAACCATGTTTATTTGAAGAGACAGCAAGAAATGTTTTGGCAGCCATTTTAATTTATTTAACAAAATAAAAAGCAAACAAAAAAAATCCAGTATTACATTTTACCATGTGTGTGTGTGTGTAATATATATATATATATATATATATATATATATATATATATATATATATATATATATACTGGAAGAACCCAAAGGCTTACATTTCCTTACATTTCCAAAGCTTGAAGATCAAGTGTCTATAAATCGCAATAAAGTGCCTGAAGTGGTGTGTATGCTAAAAACAAAAACAAAACAAAATATCAGTAATAATATAGCAAATGCAATGATATGCACTCTTTGATGATGCAGTCTTACCATTCTACCAGTTCTGCACCAATGAGGTCGTGGACGTGGTACTTCATCGGCAGTTTAACCTGTGCAGTGGTGCGACGCTCCTCCAAGCTCGTCTTCAAGATTTCGCTGTATTTTGATTTTTTGACCATACCAAGAACGGCTTTGCGCCCTGAGAGAAGACGACGGGATGAGACTGTCTGCTAGAGGTGGAACACAAATTCGTGCTGCAGTTCTACCCACCCTGAATGAAGTACTTGGTGAATCGACCAGAATTTGGAATTGCAAGCCACCAGCTGCCAGCATCCCTAACGGTCAGAACTCCTGCCTTGACAAGCTGCCTGTGGGAACACAAATCTGCTTCATGAATCACGTGCATGTGCTCAAGTAGTGTAGCAGTGGTTCAATGTACAGACAGACCATCCTTAGTCCATGGTGCCTCTCATCAGTACTTCTAGAAATGGACCACATTTTTACAAAGCTTGTACTACTGTTGTATTTTTAAGAGGCACTATTGTTCCACTTTATTTACTGAACTGTGACCAAATATTTACATAATGAGCATTAATCCATCACGCACACACAACCCCCAGATAAGACTCATTATAGTGTCCTTACGTTATCTCTGAGTCCGTGAAATGGAACTGCTTAAGCATTTTGTCTTTACTGAAACTGAGGTCTGGACAGACACACAGAACTTGATCAAGAAACTTCTCTACAGTCCCAAACGTGTCTTTTCCAGCCTGCCCTGCCAGAACTTTGGCTCTGTAGTCCACAGAAAACGCCAAGGCAAATGTGTCCGAGTGGAAGCCCAGCTGGAACATGAGCAGTTCTCCATTCTCTCGCCACTCATTCTGCCAACACAGAGAAGACAGGGGGAGCATCTGAGGGCTGTGAGGAACACAACCCAGGACAAAACCCAGATCTCCTATATGGGGTCTAGCTCAGAGAGCGTATACACAACGGGCTTCCATTTAAACATGGTGATGTTTGAGATGATTTGAAACTAAGTTTTTACAAAGGCAGATAAAACTTCAAATTACCACTTGCTTATCCACCAAGGTTTTGTCTTCATTTAAACTGTAGAGTTGATGCTTGAACACAACTGGTGGAAGGCTGTCATTAAATAGTTTCCGTGGAAACAGGCTGATGAGATACTGTAACGTTGCCTTGACGTCGGTGAATCCTCCTGTTAAAAACACAAGCATAAAAGCTTTTAAATTGGGACTTAAGCTTGATTTTAACATCAGCTCACTGGATAACGTTACCGTACCTTGAGATCCTGGTTTTCCAATAGGACCGTCAGACCCAAGTTTCCGTTTTTTAATGCAGAATGTGTCTGATATTAATGATCTTTTTCTGTTCATTGCTGAATATAAAATTAGTCAATTTGGAGAGTATGTTTTGCTAACCTAACTAGCCTCCTAACTATCTAATACACGGTAGTGCTCCAATTAATATATTAGCCTCATTAGTTAGCCACGTCAATGTCATTAGCCATTAATTAATTAAACGGGGCCGTCACAATTTATACTTTCCACTTTGTATTAAGTTGTTTTACTAAACAGACACTACGCAACTCCGAGCTCCAGCTAGCCAGCTAGCTACTGTTGATAAATATAGCGGAGAGCGGCCATCATCCGCCTTACCCATCTACGTGTCAAGGTAAAACCGCCCTCTGGCGCCACCTGTTGGTTTGGAGCAGGAGTGTCCTCCATGCAGCCAATACATCGTGTATAAATTAACCCACAGGCTACCCTATAGGTTACAACATAACCATACTTTGAACGTGGCATGGTTGTTGGTGCTAGGCGGACTGGTCTGAGTATTTCAGAAACTGCTGATCTACTGGGATTTTCAAGCACAGCCATCTCTAGGGTTTACAGAGAATGGCCAGAAAAAGAGAAAATATCCAGTGAGCGGCAGTTCATTATCTAAGACTGGTGTCTTGAACACGACGATGAGTTCATTATACTCGAATAGCCTCCACAGTCACCAGATCCCAATCCAATAGATTACATTTGGGATGTGGTGGAACGGAAGATTCACATCATGGATGTGCAACTGATGCGATCATGTCAATATGGACCAGACTCTCTGAAGAATGTTTCCAGTACCTTGTTGAATCTATGCAATGAAGGATTAAAGCAGTTCTGAAGGCAAAAGGGGGTCCAACCCAGTACTAGTAAGGTGTAATTAATAAAGTGCCCGGTGAGTGTATATGAATACGTAGATGTTTAAATCAGAACATTCATTCCATGAGGTTCTAAAGTTCCAAGAGTGTAGATCAGTTTTTAATTTCCTAATTTTTTTTGCTGCCAATACAGCAAAACAACTCACAATACAGATATGTAATTATTACAATGTACAATGTCATGGCCTGGTGGTTAGGGAACTGGTCTTGTGACCGGAGGGTCTTGGGTTCGATCCCCAGACCTGAGGCCATGACTGAGGTGCCCCTGAGCTCACTTGTATAAACATTAGATTAAAATGTAAGTCGCTCTGGATAAGGGCGTCTGCCAAATGCTGTAAATGTAATGTAAAATGTAATTAACCCTTTCAGAGTCTGCGTACATTTAAATTGACATAATGTATTTTCTTCTTTTTCTTATGTTGCGTATAACACCACCTGAGACCTGTTGGTTCAAATGTCTGACCCTTTCACCTGACTTGACCCAAGCATGTTTACATGACCCTGAGCTTGGAAGGACCTTTAATACATCTCAGTGTTTGTGTCTGCCTCCCTTTCACTCCATGACGCCCTTGGTGTCACACTATGACAACATGAGGAATGCGGCAATCACCATTACAACTAAAGACTCAAGCTACCTCAGAATTCAACATGCGAAGTTAACTGATGTACAACACAGTGGCGACTGACTGAGGTATCTACAAATGTCTTCAAACTTTGGTGTGCTGAAATAGTGGCCACCTGTTTTAAAGCATCTGTCATTGTACCAGTTCCCAAGCCTCAATATTCTGCCTCAGTGATTACAAGCAAGTACCTTTAACACTAATAATTATGAAGTACCTAGACAGACAGCCTTCAAACACATTAAACGGGTTACAACTCACACTGGACCCTCATCAGTACACATGCAAAACAAATAAGAAGAACCCAGCCAGTGAATATACATGGAGAAGAGGTAGAGACGGTCTCTGGGAGGACCTTATGGACATAGGACCCACACTGTCTAATCAAGAAGATATGGACTGTACTTCTTAAGAACTTAAGGAAAATAAATCAGTTTATCCCAATGGCTGTTGGTACCATTTTACTTGAGTGTCCTAACTCAAGGCATTGTAATGGGGTATCATAATATCACTTTTTCAGATAAAATTTGCTCAAAAATCACTAAGACACAGCTACCCATACAAGACATATCTTATATGTATTCTAGTTTATATTCAATAATCAATTATTATATCTTCTTTCTTAATTATTACACATTATAAAATGACCTAAATTCGGTGTGCACCATTTAAACCTGATTTTGAACTTGAACTTTAAGTTTCATTTAAACTTGAGGTTGTGCGAAAAAATTTAATTTGTCATTCACAATAAAAGTAATCTATACTCTCTAATGTCTATTGATAGAATCAGTAAACAACCCTTGTCCTAATGATGTAATGATGCTTTCGCACAATGCCTGTATGTAACTGATATCTTTCACAACAGAGTCAAGCCCAATTTTGAGAAAACAGGCTGAACAGCACATGTACTTTGTTGAGAGGTTTAAAATTAGTGAATGTACTGACCCTTGATTTGGGACCATGTTCCAGTGCTGACATCAGCAACCCATGGAATGGATTTGCATAGTTCAAACGTGGGCAAAGCCATTCCATGGAAAAAAAATGAAGCTACACCTTTAGGCTACTGAAAGAATCAAAGATGTACCCACATTCTCAGATAATTTTGAGCTCAAACGATGACTCAAACAATAGCCAAGCAGGAGTGACAAAGAGGAAATGGAATTCACTTTTTAAAGTGGAGTCTCTCTGTGTTCTTGCAAATACAATTGTACATATTGGTGAAATAGGTGCAACTTGCTTATTATGACCCCGGGGAAGGGGTAGACAGAGTGCTACTGAAACACACTTCTACCAGTTAGTTAATCATGAATATATTTTTTAATAAAAAATTTAAGAAAAACAGAAATTGCACAAAAAACGAAACAATAAAAAAGAAAAAACGGCACTATAAGTCTTTGGGCAGAAAGCACCCGTTGGTTGGTCTTGCTGAAACGCCTGTCGGAGTGTAATGATGTGACGGCTCGCTAGAGGGCGTCATTCACTAACAAAAATTATATAACCATTGTTTCCATGGAAAAAACTTGTATTATGAGAGTCCAAAATGATCGTATAATTATTTCAACTGTTATCTAAATTAATTGGCTACATTGATATTTGTAGTTTCCTTTGTTAATCTACACTTTTTTATTAGGCGACCAAATAATCAAGTAAACTAAACTAAACTGAGGGCGGGTTCAAATACTAAATGACTGTTGATGGTATTGACGCGCATTATTCATGGTAATCGTCCAGTTCCTGTTGACTTGCATGAACGTGGTCGTATGAATAGAAATGTGTGTGTGACGTCAATCACCTTCACTGTTGCTCTCAAATCTGAGAAGTTTGGGGACTGTAGACTGTGTGGTCTCACACGAGGCTCTGAGCTGCAGACATGAGACTCGCTGCGTTAATGTTTTTAATCAGCGTTGCGCTGTTTGCGAACTGCGCGCCCCCGACATGCTACTCGCGCATTCTGGGACTCAGTAAAGAAATAATGGACACGCTGGAGAAAACACATAAATACAATCGCACGGTAAGCGGACATGTTGTTCAGTAGAGCTCACGGGTTACATCTATTTTGTCCAAATAGCAAATGTACATTTTTGTTGTTTGTAATATACAGAAACAATGCGCGGAGTTCTTGCCAAAGATGTTTTTGGACGTCCACGTAAGTGTTTTACATCAAATCTTATCGTTAATTTTAAGTTAATTGAATAAAGGATGATGTCTTGCTGCTCTATTTAACAATTATTTATTTGTTTATTTATTTGGCCGATGCTCAAAACTGCTTAATGTACCTTTGTTTACTTAATATCCAGTGTGCATGCACAAACTTCACACTTAAGTGCACCGACCTTCAGCGGTGAAATGTGGTTAAAATAATGAGTTGTTGTTTTAACGTTGAATAAACATTGAAACCGCGTTTAAATTTAACCTTTGTAAAAAGGTTCACAAATTTACGTCATTAAGTGTTGAAAAGCAAGGCGCTGACATAACGTTACGTTACGTTACGTGGCGTCTAGGTGATGAGTGAACCCGCTACACAGGTCCACTGCAAAATCATTTGATTTGTGCAGAGCTTACTGGGTATCCCTAGATTCTGAATTTCCCAAAACAGGTAGTTTTTTTTATTTTAGTGTGTATTATCCAGAAATGTTTCTGTGTGTGAAACTGCATACTCACTTTTGCCATTTTTAAGAACTCCTGCATCATGGCCAAGCTGCGCGATTTCCTGTATATAGCAGAAAACCTGCCGGTGGAAGACTGCAGGGTGCGGCCGCTAATGGTGCGCCTGAAACGCAAAGTCCGTGCACTCTACGTCATCATAAACCGCGCGTGCTTCAGGGTGCGTGAACCTCAGGTTCTAGACGTGTGAATACATCCTGTGTGTTGTGTAGCCATACTGTTACAGTCTGAACAGGCTGCACGTGTTATTAGAGCGAGAGGAAAAGTGAGCAAGAATATGACCGTTGTTGGTGATCTGTGCCGTGTGTCTGTTGCTGGTGTTTCTGTAGGATCTGGTGTATTTAACAGACGACTGTGAAGCTTTAGACACAGGATACAGCAGGCCACGCTACACAGAGGACCGACTGCAGCTTCTGGAGGAAACTGACTGACACACACACAGATAAAATTATACAGTCTCTCATACACACAAAGAACACACAAACTATATAATTATCTCTACATTTATAGTTACAGAGATACACACAAATGCAAAAATCATACATACACACAGAACTTCATTTAAAACTAAAGTATATGCATACTTACACACAAAATTACCCTTTCCTAGATGACAGTGTGTATGCCAGAGCTGGGTTCTTTCAGCTCAAGTGTAGTGTGTGTTACTGCATTCCAGCAGCCAGAGGAATCTTTCCACAGGAAACCGAGTAAATGCAGCCAAACCTCTCCCAAACCTCTAAAACTCTCAAAACAAACCACAAACTCCTGCAGGCCGCTTATTTATCACAACAGCCAAACATTGTCACACCGTTCTGGTTTTGTGGTGTGTGTGTGTGTGTGTGTGTGTGTGTGTGTGTGTACTTGAGATTGCTGCATCATATTTCATGTAACTATTCAGTACTTACATTTATAAAGACAGTATTTCATTCACTCTTGCTTAACTGTGAGCCAGCGGGACACCGAGGAGCAGAAAGAAGCACTATCAGCAGAGTTCTGCAGTACTTGTCTCTCTCAGACATTGTGGGAATGGAGGATATTTGCTTCAAGTTTGATTGTTTTCACGTTTATTAGAAGAAGCTTTCTGTCTAAGTTGTACCTATAAAAAAGCTTTTTTGTTCAGTGTATAGACTTTAACCCTGTGTAACTAATGTATTAAACTGAATAGACATGCCTGCCGTGTGTGTCCAGTGTTTCATGCTGCTGTTTCAGTTTGAAGGGTGAGTCTGGCCAAGTGAGCTGACAGTTATAAAACATTCTCTCATCATTTGCTGAATGAATGTTCAGTTTACCCAAGGTCACTTAAGTTTACTTTACACTTTTAACACAGGTACAAGTCTTACACAACCAATCACACAGAAGTGAAAGAGGACAGACCATCCACCACTGGGTATACAAGCACATACACATTCATGCGCTCAGACAGCTGTTTTATTTGACATAAAGAGACACAGTCACACACCCAGGGAATGCCAATTTACCAAACCTATATGTTTTTGGACTGTAGAAGGAAACCAGAGACCATGGAAGAAACCCACGCAGATACAGGGAGAACATGGAGACTCCACTCAGATAGGGACTTGAACCCAAAACCCCAGTACTGAGAGACAAACGTGTTAACCAAGCTGCTGCTGTTTCTTTCGTTTTCATGACAAACTGAGAAACATGTCATTAAGACATACATGTGTAGCCATTTTGAAAAAAAAAGAACATTTTAACGAAATAAAAACCCTTTATTTCCTTTCAGTGGCACTAAAAGATGTTTGTTTCTTGCGTACATCTATTGTTGTAAAATGAAAAAAGGAGTTTGTTGTAACTGGGTTAAACGTGTGCTCAGTACAGCCCAACTGATTTGATAGTTCAACCGTCTATCATGCTTTGAGTCATTTTGATTGGTTCGTGAGTATGAGGCAGAGAAGAAGTGCAGACGAGACTGCGTGTGTGGTAGAGTTGAGTCGACATACGGCTAGAAAAGAAAGAAAATGATATTTTTGCTATATGGTTTTGAGAGTAAAGGACAAAAAAATTAAATCAACCCATTGTGTGTCTAGTCCCAAGCGTCTGCTAGACATTTAGTACACTAGGTAGCAGACATGGGGACTCGAGTTTGGTACTCGTACTCGAGTCGCACTTAAGTCGCATATACAATGACTTAAGACTCGACTTAGACTTGCATTCAAAAGACTTCCAACTCGAATTGGACTTGTGATTTGAGACTCGTGAACAATCTTTTATTCATAATGTCCTTTTGTGTTTCATTTGACAATCTTCTCCGCCTGTCTGTATGCTTTTCACGTCCCACTGACGTAACGTTACGAGACACAAACGCGCGCGCCCAAACCATCGCGATCATGGCGGCGCTGGTGAGGACGCGTGCTTCTGTTCCACCATTCATAATAGGTTTTGGGTACAAAGACTTCGCACAAGTAGCAAATAGAAGAGCAGCAAACTGCAGCGTGTGTGGCATAAAAATACAGGACACTGGTTCTATATGGTGTTAATTTTGGGACAAATGTTTTGTTCATTTGAAAATGAGATCTGAAACTGAAAGTTACAGTGTTGAGCCTGAACATCGAAAAATACCACAATCGATTCAAAATAAAAATAAGTGAAGCAAATGTTTTTTCAGTTTAAATACAATTTTGATTCAATTCTGTATTTATTTTGAATCAATTTTTTTTAAGTTTCAGGTTGCTGTATATTTTGATATTTGAGGTTTAATGTATTTCAGATTTCAGACGTTTTTTTTTCAGCTTCAGATCTTGTTTTTTTGAGTTTCGGACCTTTTTTTTCACTTTCACATTTTTTTTTTCAAGTTTCGAAGCTGTTTTTTTCAGTTTCAGATCTTCTTTTCAGTTCAGACTTTTGGCCCCGATCTAACGTGAGGGGCGTGGTATTAACGGATAGGGGCGTGGCCAAACGAGTGACAGCACAGCAAATCATTCCTGAGAGCCTTCCACAATGTTGCCTGATCAAAAAATGACAGGCTTTTACACTTTATATTGAAATAAATGCAGCAATGAAAGAGTCCTGTTAAGCGAGACTGTCTGGAAAGGATTTATGTTAATAGCTTAGATACACTGTGATGATTGTTCAGACTAATGTTTCCAGCTTTGCACCCAGCACTTCGCGCTCGTCACTGTTTTGAATGCAGCGCGGTGACTCCATACGCCTGCCTCTGCTGACAGACATCTAAAGACTCTTTGGTGACTCTGCGTATCGGCCACTCGTTTAAAATCATCCCGACGAGCTCCGAATCACCATTTGTTGAAATGAAGATGGTTCATAACTTTTGTTTGAAAATTATGTTGAGTGAAATACTAGCTGACATCCAGCTAGACAGCTCTATATTACTAGTTCAGAATACTGTTTAGCGATAACGTCGATTTAAGATTATAGGAGGGTATGTGAATCTACAGTGGTAGACCGTTAACGACAGCACTAAATTTAAAGGGTTTATTATTATAGATGTATGGTTATCAGTGAATGTTCCTACACGCCATCAGCGTCATTTAAACCTCTGTGAGCGAGTGGCATCGCATTTAGTATTTGTGCAATTTGTAGTATATTTCGCTTTGTATTGGTTTCTATTGTTAGTTTAGATTACGTCTGTTACGACCCCACGATGTCATGGGTCTAGATTTGGGGTATGTGGGGTAGTAGCATGTGCGTAGTGCAGCGTTTCTCAACCGGGGTGCCGCGGCACCCTGGGGTGCCGTCTGTCTTCATCGGGGGTGCCGTCAAAATATTCTGATGTGAAATAAAAAACTATAGTTTTAAAAATTGAAGTTATTATACGCTTTAAAAATCATTAAAATGTATTTCATATGACCAGATCTCTCAAGTTTGGTGGGCGTGAGCTTTTTTTCAGGCGGGGGGGATTGGAATCTGTCGCGATGGTTAGTGTAGCGGCTGTGTGTGTGTGTGTGTGTGTGTGTGTGTGTGTGTGTGTGTGTGTGTGGTTGGCGGGCTGGCTAAAGTCTACCAAGAAACAGCGCGATCTATATTCTGATTGGTTCAACCTGTTATAATATACAACCGATGGATTGGCTGAATATGCTGCGGTGTGCGGCGATTAGATTATTTAAAAAATAAATTAATAATAATAATATTCAAGCCTGAGAAATTCCATGTGTGGCGTGAGAGCGTGTGAAATCGCTAAATATGCGTGAGTCTCACGCTCAAAGCGTGCATATGACCTGCATATGACCAAGGTCAGCATGTGATTACGCAGGTTTCCCACTGACTGTAAGTCACATTTATCTGCTCTCTGTCTTAATAATCACTTTTTTTGTGTTATGTTGGCCGGGAGATGGTTGCAGAGAGTATGTTTTCAGGGTTGCCAACGCTCACGCATTGAGCATGAGACACACGCATTTGACCGTTTTCACACGCTCTCACGGCACACTTCCGATATCTCACATCCGAAAAAAAAATCTTGTTTATTTATCTGATCCATATCTATGATTCAATGAGTTACTAATTCGCTTTGGTGCCAACCACCCGCGATCGATAGATTGCGATATAATACTTAATTTGTGTCCATTTTACGTTCACAATCCCCCCCCCGTCAACAACTTACGTCTCCACCCCCCCATCCCCCAAAGCCTGTGTTTTTAACGCATTGTAAACTGGGGTGCCTTAAAATTTTGCATGCATATAAAGGGTGCCACAACTGAAAAAAGGTTGAGAAACACTGGCGTAGTGGACAAGATGAAATTAAAGAAGAACGCGAAAACCAGACGGATACGTAAGAAAACTCTTTACTGCAGAGTGGTAATGGGTAGAAGAGCCTTTTCTACGCAGCAAAACACTGAACAGACACGTACGTACAAAAATACACGATTAACCATAAACCAACCAAGGAAAGGAGCAGTAGACGGCACCAAAGAAAAGAAACAAACAAAATATACTACACTAAGTTAACAAAGCAAGACTCACACCTTACTAACATAAAGAAAATATATCTACGATGATAATCTCAAACAAATATACATACACAGTGCCCACCTCTATACTGGTGTTTCTTATATAGTATCTCTGCATGGGTGTCTATATAAGTGTGCACATGCTACTACGTTCTTACTCCATGGTGGCGATTTTCACAACACTATTCATGACAAAAGCCATCACACAAACCCTCACCTCTCACATGAGAATCATGAGCTACAGTTTCTCAAAAGTCACACACACAACCATAAAGGCAGTAAATGCTCGTGTCGCCTCCCGGCAACTTCCAGCAACTCCGTCATGCAGATTATGAAGCCGAAGATCCGCCCCCTCATCCAAATCACGATCTTCGATTGGCCGACAGAATCCACCCGTAACCAGGCAATCTATCTGTTAAACCAAAATTAACCGAAAGAGAAAACAACCTCCCCAAAACCCACAGTTCCCATAACACCGCAGCATCAGCCATCAACCACCGAGCAGCTACTGCCACTCATTGTCTACCACTAATCTAAACTCGACATTATCGTTAAAGAGTATGTGTTCTGTATGAGAGTATGTGGTGTGTGCATGGGCAGTGGCGTGCACAGACATTTTGGGGGGCAAGTGCTGGGGGGGGGCACTTTTTAGCGCACGTGGAACAATTCATTATTAAAAAATTACAAGCGCATGTTGAATGAAATTTGACTTTTATTAGTAACATTCTCTAAACGTGAGTTTTCAATGGAAAAAGTCACACCGCCAACTGATAAAATCCATATCCAATATTAACTATATACAGTCATTGTTAAGTCCTTCAGTTAACTTCTGTTTACCCTCCACTGTCTGCGGGCCTTGTTGCATATATTTTGCAATTATTAAATCAATATAGGCCTACAATTAAAAAGACCAAAAAGTAGGAGGAGTTATAGGCTACTGTAGTACCCTGTAAATAGGGGGAAACAATGAACAGACGAACACACTCGTTTCGTTTCTCGCTCGTCTCACTGTTGAATGTGCAAACAATAAAAAAATGCAATACAATCCGTTTCACTTTTCTTACAAACTACAATTGTTAATTCTTTAGTACCTTTGTACATTCATGTGTGCACATAGCCAATTAAGCAAGAGAACAAAAACATATTGTACACATTCTCATTTGCGTGAGTAACGCTAGTACATGTGCTAAGACATTTGGCTCACTGCCAAACGGTAGGCAGAACATACAGCGAACACATGCATCGAACACATACATCGGTCAACATCTTTCACATTCAGGTTCACAAACGTACATGTTAGTCATGACACCATTACTATTAATCTAACTTCTCATAACATGTCACGAGTTCTTCTCTAACGTTCATACTTAAACACATACATATTGCTTCTCATCAGCTCATAGCGCACAAGCACCTCGTGGTCTTATGCTAACTATACACCTAGTACTATAGCGAATACTTTGCGCACAACATCAAATAGCGAATTTCCCTTAAAACGGCATTTTACTAACAATGACAGTGTAATATACTGACTAACTCATTTATAAGCAAAACATTCACATTTCTTTTACAATTTACCTGTAAATAGGGGGAAACAATGAACAGACGAACACACTTGTTTCGTTTCTCGCTCGTCTCACTGTTGAATGTGCAGACGTAACGAGAGCGCCCCCTCCTAACCCAAACAGGCATGACCAATCGATCCTTGCCATTTAGTATGTCAGGCAATACCAACTGATCGCCATTGAACAGATCATTACTTATAACAAAATTAACACCTTAACAAACTCTTTCTCCAAATAACAAATACATTAAAACATATAAACACCACTTTGCACACTCCCCTTCAATTTTAGATGTCGTCCCGACATCTCACTCTACTTCTCTGTCCATTTTCAGTTGTTTCTTGTTTTAGTACGCATGTCTCATAACACTGTTGTACTCAAACACAAAGTAACAGGTCTATACTGGAGTTGGTAGACAGTTCATTAACGTTCCCAGTAGCATGCGGCTGTCCATGATCAACAGTCAGTTTAACTGCATGGCCTGATAGAAACAGTCCATGGTATGAAGGGATTGATGTTAACAAGAGTCCATGACTACTGAAATGTCTGGAGTTCTCAAACAGTACACACGTCTGATGGCCATTTTTGGTGGTGCCATCAATAATACCAATATGGTCATTCCCTAACAGTCCACTCTCTCATAAAGGAGACACAATGTTGTGTTTGTTGTGGTATACACATCCAAGGAGTAGCTGTCTGCATACCGCAATAGCTCACAGGGTATGTGCAGGAAGAAGGGCTCGCAGCTCTTACATAATAACAAGTTGGAGTTCCAGGTATGTCATAAGTAAAGCGTTTTGGTTGTTTCCTCTCTCTCCTAGGCAGCTGGTCATCCCTTGACTGCAGTGCACTCTCATTGTCTTCAGCTCTCCTTGTAGGGACTGATTCGCAGGCTATTGGTTCTGGTTCAAGATCTGGCAATACTACAGGTGCTCTCGCAGGGTGGACAAATGGAAAACCGGACTCATCATTACTTGAGGGTGCAGGTTTAATCGTAGGGATGCTTACTGATGGTGGCAGTTGCTGTGACACTCTACCTGGGTGAGATGCTTGAGGTTCCACTAATGCCAGCTGTTCAGCAGACTGGTGTTTTGTCTGTGGGTGAACGCCATGCCCATCATTCCCTCTCTCACCTACAGTTGTGATCAAATTTATTCAACCCCCACTGAAATAAAGTGTTTTGGCCAGTTTGACATTGATTTTGATCATTTCAGTCATCTTATTTACAATTATATCAAAGAGGCACTTATAAATTAGACAAACATAACATAATATTTATGATGGAATAACCACAAATGTCTTTACTGTGCTCACATCATTATCAGTTTTATTCAACCCCCTAGTGACATTATTTTTTAGTACTTAGTACAACATCCTTTTCCAGTTATGACAGCTTTCAAGCGTGAAGCATAGCTTGACACAAGTGTCTTGCAGCGACCTATGGGTATCTTAGCCCATTCTTCATGGGCAAAAGCCTCCAGTTCAGTCACATTCTTAGGCTTGCGCACTGCAACTGCCTTCTTTAGGTCCCACCAGAGGTTCTCAATTGGATTTAAGTCTGGTGATTGCGATGGCCACTCTAGAATGTTCCAGCCTTTCATGTTCAACCATGCTCTAGTGGACTTGGATGTGTGCTTCGGATCATTGTCCTGTTGGAAGGTCCAACGTCTCCCAAGCCGCAGGTTTGTGACTGACTCCATCACATTTTCCTCCAAGATCTCCTGGTACTGAAGGGAATTCATGGTACCCTGCACACGTTGAAGCTTTCCTGTACCATTAGAAGCAAAACAGCCCCAAAGCATAATTGACCCCCCGCCATGCTTCACAGTAGGCAAGGTGTTCTTTTGTTCATAAGCCTGGTTCTTCCTTCTCCAAACATAGCGCTGGTCCATTGTCCCAAACAGTTCTAATTGAGTTTCATCTGACCACAGTACAATGTTCCAAAACCTTTGTGGCTTGTCCACATGACTTTTGGCATACTGCAGTCGACTTTTCTTGTTCATTGGAGTCAGCAAGGGGGTGCGTCTGGGCGTTCTGGCATGGAGGTCTTCGTTATGCAGTGCGCGCCTTATTGTCTGAGCTAAAACTTCAGTGCCCACATCTGACAGGTCTTTTTTCAGTTCCTTTGCAGTCACGCGGGGATTTTTCTCCACATTACGATTCAGGTAGCGCACAGCAGTCGCGGTCAGGATCTTCTTTCTGCCACGACCAGGTAACGTTTCCACTGTGCCCTTTAACTTGAACTTCGCAATCTTTTTATATCCATTGCCATTCTTGTGAAGAGTAATAACCTCTTCTCTTGTCTTCTGGGACCATTCTCTTGCCTTCACCATGCTTGGAAACACACCAGTAGATGTCTAGAAGGAGCTGAGTATCACAGTCCTTTTAAATCTGCCTAATTGGTGCTTATCATGCTTGATTGCTGCTCGTTGACATCCACAGATGTTTTTAATACCTGATGGAAAACACTGGAATGAACCTCTGTTCTTAGGAGTGGTAGTCGTAAAGGGGTTGAATAATTGTGTCAATGAAGAAATCACAAAAAGGCCATTTAATACTTTATGACAAAAAAAATTGATGCTATCTTAGTTGCATTTAGTTCTTTAACAAGTCCTTGTAAGATTTCATTATGAACACAATTACAAATGTGCACTGAATTCCATAAAACCCTTCGCAGCATTGGGGGTTGAATAAATTTGATCACAACTGTAGATGCTGCAGCTCGAGACTGGGGTAGAGGCAGTATTCATCGTCACTATCACTGTCTTCCCCTGTGCTTCCGACAGCCACTGTGTTTGGAGTTCTTCCAAAGAGCAGAAAGAAGGGAGCAAATCCAGTTGTCTCACATCTAGTGCAGTTGTAAGCATACACAAGCTTGTTGAGTGATTTTTTCCAGTTAGATTTTTGTGATTCTGACAAAGTCCTTAACATTTGCAGTAATGTTCGATTGAATCTCTCGACCAGTCCATTTCCTTGGGGATGATAAGGACTCGTTCTTGATCCTGCTATGCCACTGTACTTTCTTAACTGCGTGAAGAGTTGGTTCTCAAATTCACCACCTTGGTCGTGGTGTATGCGGGAAGGAAAGCCAAACCTCAGAATAAAATCATTGAAAAGGCGGTCAGCCACAGTTTTACCAGACTTAGATGTTGTGGGATAGGCTTGGGCGTACCTAGTAAAATGGTCTATGATAACCAAGATGTATTCATACCCACCCTTACATTTGTCCAAATGAAGGAAATCAATCGAGACAAGTTCAAACAGCTGTGTTGTGACCATGCTCGTAAAGCCTGGTTCACACTACACGATTTTAGGCTGGTTTTTCAGTCGCCGACTGGCGGTCGGAGGCAAATCGGCGATCACTCGTCACTCGCTCAGTCGTGTAGTGTGAACTGCTGAAAGACGCTCGCCGAGCCGTCGCCGACTGGTCGCAGACGACTGGTAGATATCTAGCATGTTTAATATCTAGCAGTCGGCGACTGAGAGTCGGCAGCAGCGTCTAGCTACAGCCAATGGGAACGCGGAGAGAAAACTTTCAAGAATGCTTTCAAAACAGTAACCACACAAAATCCTCACCTTTCTTACAACTTTACTACAACACTGTTTAAGTTATTGTAACAGCACTGGAGAAATAGTGCGATTGATTATATCTATCACTGCAACGGAGAGATGAAATAATTCTGGCAACTTGGGACTATGGAGTGTTTAAACGGTAAAAAATAATAACGAAAATGTGGAGTACATGTACATTGTTTTTTTCTTCTACGTGGTGTTGCTGGTTCTGGGAGAGTTTCGTTTTCGTGTTCTCGTGTTTTTGGACGGCAGCCAGATGAGTCGGCGATTCCCCAGTCGTGTAATTCGTGAGCCCGCGTCGCCGATCAGTCATGTAGTGTGAAATCCACAACAACTGAAAGACTCGCGATTACAGCACGACCAGTCATGTAGTGCGGACAGCACAAAAACCTGACGACTGAAAAGTCATGTAGTGTGAACCAGGCTTAAGTGGTGCTCTTGTTTCTCTACTTGGTTTTTTTTTGTTTTAGGCAGGTGCATGCTCTTAGGACATGATGTTCAATGTCTTTCTGCATGTGAGGCCAGAAGAATCTCTCTCTAACCAAACTACTAGTGCGGTCAACCCCTTGATGTCCCATCTCATTATGCAACATTTGAAGGACTGTACATTTAAACTCTTTGGGCAGTACCAATTGCTTTCTTTGACCTAGCCTACGGCACAGGAGACCATCCTCATCCACTACTAGCTTATCCCACTCTCTTAGTAGGCGCTTAGTTGCTGGGTCCAACATGCGCAGCTGTTTGAGGGAAGGTCTCTCCCCTAAATGAATGTAATCAAGGGTGGTCCCTATTTCACTGTCAGCCCTTTGAGCTTGCTGTAGTTCTGTCTTCGATAATGGTTTAATGGGGGAGGTGCCAATCTCCTCTCCTTCCACGCATCGGGCAGGCAGCGCCATTGCCCATGACATTTCAGAGCACTGTTGAGCTTCCACGGCTTGAACTGTTGCACTTACAGACTCTGATGGTAGTTGTTCAGTACATTCCCTTATTATCGCCTCAATGTCTGTTGGCATGCGGGATAAGGAATCGGCATCAATATTTTCCTTCCCTGGCCGATACCTGATTGTAAAATGAAAATCAGCCAACTCAGCAACCCATCTACAGCCAGTAGCATTAAGCTTTGCTGAAGACAACACATAAGTCAATGGGTTATTGTCACTGAACACAGTGAAGGTTGGAGCGTAGTACAGGTAATCCCTAAATTTTTCACTAACTGCCCACTTGAGAGCCAAGAACTCTAACTTTCCACTGTGCAAGTGGTAGTTTTTCTCTGAACCAGTCAACGTCCTCGAACCATAAGCAATTACTCTTAGCTTGCCATTTTGTTTTTGATATAGCACCGCACCCAACCCGCTATTTGAAGCATCTGTGTGAAGAATGAAGGGTTGAGAAAAATCAGGAAAACCCAAGACAGGTGGTTGAACCAGACAGTCGATTAGGTTCTCTAGAATTTGCTGATGCTCGTCGGTCCATGCTATTGGTTGCTGTGAAGGCACTCCTTGGTTTTTCATACGTCCCCTCTGCCCGCTTCCCTTCTGATTCGGTCTTGTTCCACTGTTTGGTGCTAACTTCAGCAGGTCATAAAGTAGGGCTGCACGATTAATCGTATTTTTATCGTTATCGCGATGTGAAGTTTCACGATAAACGCATCGAAAGAGCCACGATAACTCCTTGAATAACAGCAAACTCAAATTGCATTATCCTCGTCCAGCAATAGAGGGAGCTATTCGCGCTGCAGACTATGATCAGGTGACGTAAGTAGGCAAGAGGCAGAGTGAGGCAGAGTTGCCAGGTTCGCGGTTTTCATGCCAAATTGGGCTTGTTTGAAAATCCAGCCGTGGGTAAAAATTCTGGGGCCGCAGGGTGCGGTTTTTTGGGCTACTTTTGAGTTGGGCTACTGCGGAAGTTACAAGTCAACACTAAGAATCGATCACAATATAATACATAATTTGTCTCCATTTCACACTCGCCACCCCCCCCCCCCCCCCCCCCCCCCGACAACTTACACTCACAGATTTTGTGCGGAAAATTTTTGTAGGACCTGGCAACCCTGGAGTGAGGTGAACACGCTCATCAGACACGCGATTTGGTTTAAGCCTGGTTTACACTTGATGCGGCGCGAGGGTCCGGGAGGCGAAAATAACGTAATCGCGGTGGCTTCGCCCGTGTGCAATGGCCTCGCGCGCTGTCGATTCACGAGGTCGTGCACCTCTTGAATTTTGTAAGTTCGCGCGCGCCGCGTCTCAGCGCAATGAGAACAGTCATGTTTACAGGGTTCATACACCTATACAAGGTGGAATTCAAGCACTTGTACGTCACTTTCAAGGTCCATTTCAATAATTAATTCCCAGCACGTTAAACTTAATTGAATTAAATATTTATACATATACTCTAAATGATTCGAAATAATTCGCTTTTTTATCACATTATTTAATGGATATTTATTTTCAAAACGCCCAATCTTAACGTCTTCACGTTCTCTCATGTTTCGTCCTGGAATTACAAGAGGCTCGTATTTGTTAACGTAATACAAGAGAATTGTTCAGTCAGACAGATATTTGTTGTGAAACGAAGTAGTTACAATTTCAAGCATTTTCAAGTACTTTTGCCTAAATTCCAGCACTTTTCAAACCTGAAACACAAAGCAACATTAAAATTGATCAGGTAAAAGTTCATTCCCCTGTATTTGAGGGGTGTTTTTTTATACTACAAGGCCTACATATCGTTTCGGACAACACTGCAAAGAATGTGACACGGCAAGATTAAACGCTTCCGCCGTTCGCGGAGGTTAACGAGGTGTGCGGAGTCACTCACTCGTGAAAGTATAAACCTAGATTGAATCTATTGTTGAATAAACCTGCAAAATATTTGGAATTATTCTGGATTCTGTAATCTGTTTACGTGCTAATCTTTATTTTTTGCCTTCCTAGATAATTTTTTACAGATAGTACTTCCACCATCAAGACGGGCAGTTGAATATTCCGGCCGCTGATCAACTTTCTGCTTCTAAAAATCAGCTAGCGTAAGTTTGTATACATCGGCTAGACACGGTAAGTGTTTTGATTTATTCATGGCTGGTGTTGGTTTGTTCCCGTGTTCGGAGTGTGGCATGTTTAGTCTAGACCCTTTCGCCACCGACAGTAATAGTGATAGTATTTGTGAGAGGTGCCAGTTAGTTACTTCTCTTGTGGCGAAAGTGGAAAGTTTAGAGCGCCGCGTCCACTCATTATTGAGGGATAGAGAGACAGGGTCTGTAGTAGGTGTGGACGCGCCAGGGAGAACTAGCGCCTCCGCGACTCCGGCGATAGAGCCCTCACAGCGGGGCGAATGGGTGACGTCTCGGCGGCGTAGTCGGAGAGCGAGGGCTGCAGCTACCGCTAACGCCAGCGCTAGCCCACCAGAGCACCACTCCCCGGTTCACGTGTCCAACAGGTTTGCCCCGCTCAGTGTTACACCCGCTGAGGAGACTCTGGTGATAGGAGACTCTATAGTTCGGCACGTGAAAGTCGCTATTCCTGTAGGGGCTCCAGCGGTTACAGTCAGCTGTTTACCGGGAGCCAGAGCGCCGGACATTAGTGGCAACCTTAGACTGTTAGCCCATAGGAGGTTTTCTAGGATAGTGATTCATGTAGGGGCCAACGATATACGTCTGCGGCAGTCAGAGGTGACTAAGGCTAATGTTAAAGAGGTGGTTAAATTAGCCCAGACGATGTCCGATGCCGTAATATGCTCTGGCCCCATCCCAATGCGGCGCGGTGATGAGCAGTACAGCAGGCTCACGTCGCTAAACCGCTGGATGTCCAAGTGGTGCTCCGAAAATCAAGTGGGCTTTATTAATAATTGGAAAGAGTTCGAGGGCAAGCCTGGTCTTTTAGGCAGGGACGGTGTCCACCCCACCCGGGATGGCGCTGCCCTGTTATCTTGCAGCATAGCCCGTAGTCTGTTAGTTAGTGGGCAGTGTAGTACTAGGAGCTGCTGACTAACCAGAGTCGCGACCAGGCCGCAGACTAACGGGCTAAACCTGTCTGCGAGCTGCTTAGAGACGTCACCAAGATCCCATAGGATTGAGACTGTGTCTGTGCCCCGGGTTAAATTAAATCATAAGAAAATAGTCCGTCCTAAGTTTTTAACTAATATTCAAACTTCACATCCAATTATTACCTATATGACCGATCTGAAAATTGGATTAATTAATATTCGATCACTCAACTCTAAAGCAGTTTTTATGAATGAACTTATAACTGACCAGAAAATTGATATTCTATGTCTAACTGAAACGTGGATTCAATCTGGTGACTATTTATCTCTAAACGAAGCCACTCCTGTGGGATATAGTTATATACATAAACCTAGATTGTCAGGCAGAGGAGGAGGAATATGTATAATATATCGTGATTGTTTAGAAATTCATCAGAAATACTTGGATATCTTTAATTCATTTGAGATGCTGTCTATTAATGTAATTAGTCCATCTGAAAATAAAAGTTCATTTTCCCTAACAAATGTATATAGACCACCAGGGCCTTACTCAGATTTCTTAAAAGATTTCACAGATTTTACAGCAAATTTAGCAGTTAGTAGTGACAAAATAATAATGGTAGGAGACTTTAACATACATTTTGATAATGCGGAGGATCCACTGAAAAGGGCTTTTAATTCTATATTGAACTCTGTTGGCATTACACAAAACGTTGTAGGACCCACACACTATCAAAATCATACCCTAGATTTAATCTTAACGTTGGGTATTGACGTAGATAATATAAATATACTCCCGCAAACCGTAGCTATCTCTGATCACTATTTAGTCAAATTTGAGATTCATCTTAACATAAATACCCGCCCGTCTCCTCGGCAGTGTATAAAGCGCTCGATTAATTCATTAACAGCAACACAGTTTATTGAAGCCCTCCCTGATTTAACTGCTCTAGCCCACTCGCCATCCTATCCAGGAGAGTTAGATAGTCTAACCAACTGCATAGAGAATACCTGCAGATCAGCTCTAGACATAGTAGCTCCACTCAAATATAAAAAGACTAGATCTAAAAAACTCGCTCCGTGGTACACTGACCAAACTAGAAACTTAAAACAAATAGCACGTAAATTAGAGCGTAAATGGCGATCTACTAAGTTGGAAGTATTCTACTGTGCCTGGAAGGATAGCATCATTGACTACAAACGGGCACTCGCTAAAGCACGCTCAGCATACCTAGCCTCACTGATAGAGAAAAATAAAAACAATCCTAGATTTCTTTTTAATACTATTTCCAAACTTACAAAAAATCAAGCAGGCGCAGAACCTCAGATTCCAGTAAACCTCACTAGTAATGTATTTATAGATTTTTTTGATAATAAAATAGAGAATATTAGACAAAATATAAAACCTTTTATTAGCAATACAACTGGTATGTCATCTGGTTTGGTTGACCGATTTAAATCGCATACTGGGAGAAAAACTTGATGCTTTTCATCCACTCCCACAATCAGAATTAGAGAAAATAATTTCTTCCTTAAATTGTGCTACCTGCACACTAGACTCGGTTCCATCAAAGTTATTAGAAGAGGTATTACCAGCGGTAACTGAACCTCTTCTAACTATAGTTAACTCATCCATTACAATAGGTCACATGCCCAAATCATGTAAATTAGCAGTTATTAAACCTCTGATTAAGAAACCAAATCTTGATCCTACTGTACTATCTAATTATAGACCCATTTCAAACACATCATTTATATCTAAGATCATAGAAAAAGCTGTTGCCCAGCAATTATGCCTATATCTGCATAGGCATCACATATTTGAAAAGTTCCAATCTGGTTTTAGGCCCCATCACAGTACTGAAACAGCATTAGTTAAAGTAACAAATGACCTCCTCCTTGCTTCAGATCAAGGTTATGTATCGCTGTTAGTGCTTCTTGATCTTAGTGCAGCTTTCGACACAATTGATCATAGGATCTTGCTAGAAAGGTTAGAACGCTGGGTTGGAGTCTCTGGCACAGCCCTTTCATGGTTTCATTCTTACTTAACAAATCGCTATCAGTTTGTAGAGCTCAATAATATTCCATCCAAACGTACAAAAGTTAAATATGGGGTCCCGCAAGGCTCCATTCTAGGACCACTATTATTTACATTATATATGCTACCACTGGGCACAGTTATAAACAAACATGGTGTCAATTTTCACTGCTATGCAGATGACACTCAACTTTACATATCAGCCAAACCTGATGACAAACTCAGTTTAAGAAAAATTGAGGCCTGTGTAAGAGATATTAAATGCTGGATGTCTCTAAACTTCCTCCAACTTAATGAGGACAAAACAGAAGTTCTCCTTCTGGGCCCTAAGGCCTCAAAACAGAAAATTCCAGATCTAATGCTTAATCTCGCAGGCTACCCCATTACACCTGGCACAGTAGCCAAAAACCTAGGCGTCATACTCGACTCTGACCTATCATTTGATAAATACATAGATAATACTACTAGGATAGCTTTTCTACATCTCCGTAACATTGCTAAATTAAGAAATGCATTATCACAGGATGATGCGGAAAAATTGGTGCACGCCTTTGTTAGCTCTAGATTAGACTACTGCAATGCACTACTGTCAGGATGTTCAAATAGGAATCTAAATAAACTTCAAATAGTTCAAAATGCCGCAGCCAGGGTTCTGACCAGAACTAGAAAATTTCAGCATATCAGTCCAGTCCTATCAGCCCTGCATTGGCTCCCAGTTAAATTCCGTATTGACTTTAAAATTCTTTTATTAACTTATAAAGCATTGCACGGGCTTGCTCCTGAGTACCTTCAGGAACTTATTTCCTATTACGAACCCCCACGCCCACTAAGATCACAGGGTGCTGGTCTTTTATTAGTTCCAAAAATTAATAAGGTAACAGCAGGGGGAAGAGCCTTTTCTTGTAAAGCCCCCCAGCTTTGGAATAATCTTCCTAAATGCATCCGGGACTCCGACACAGTCACAATCTTTAAGTCTAGGTTGAAAACCCACTTATTTAGTTTAGCGTTTGATAATTAATATCCCCCCTTAGATAAAAGTACAGATCCAGGGGTTCTTAGACGAAGGGTTTTATGGTAGACTGGGGCGCTGGTGCTGTCGTCCTGTCACTGCTCGTGGTCACTCAAGTTTGTTGACAGTGCAGTGGACGGATGCCATTGTCTCAGAATGCCCCCAAGCCTATGTTACCTTCTGGTTCTGCCTTTTTAGCTAGGCTGTAATAATTTAACTAAATGCCGGAGTTGCTGCCACACTCCAGAAATGTTTATAATTTTACCTGTCCTGTATATGTCCTCATACAGAGCTAATTTTCCCTGTTTCATTTCTCCACATGGCTGCCCGCCTGCTTGAGGAATAATGAGATGAGGAGACCAGCGATCCATCCTGAGCCAGCCACCTCCTGCCTAACCGGATGCATACATCATGATGGACATTATTACATATTTTTCCTTTTCTTTCTCTTCTTTCTGTCTAAATTGTTGTTGTTGTCATGGTGACCGGTGTCGGCCAGAGGAGGATGGGTTCCCCCCCTGAGTCTTGGTTCCTCTCAAGGTTTCTTCCTCATGCAAAAAACTAGGGAGTTTTTCCTTGCCACTGTCGCCTTTGGCTTGCTCGCTGGGGGCTAGGACTCGGCACTTGTAAAGCTGCTTTGTGACAACAACTGTTGTAAAAAGCGCTATATAAATAAAATTTGATTGATTGATTGATTGATTCATTACACAGTAAAAAACAAAACAAATTAACGTGCTGCTGTTCAGAAATACAGAAATGTAGTGTCGACACTACATTTCTGTATTTTAATCTTAATTTATCGTGGTTCACATCGATATCAGGATATCCAACAATGTTATCGCACATCGCAATTCTAGTCCATATCGTGCACCCCTATCATAAAGGGGGTTCGCAATGCGTGAAAAGTCCTTAATATACTGGCGGTAATAGCTAAGGAGACCCAAAATTCTCCTCAGTTCGCCCACTGTACTGGGTTTCTTATCTTTCAGGGCAGTGACGGCCACTGTGTCTGCTGGGTCCACCCGACTCCCTTCCGCTGATATAATTCTGCCCAGGTAACGCACCTCACCCCTGAAGAGCTCACATTTTTTAGGTTTGAGCTTCACTCCATGGCTGCGTAAACGACAAAGCACTTTCCTCATGGCTTCCACATGCTCATCAAAAGTTTTAGTGAAAACCAAAACGTCGTCCCTCAGCCCTTCAAGACACGTTTCCATGCATCGCTGGAAAGCAGCAGGTGCATTCGTAAGGCCAAAAGGAATCCTAACCCACTCATATAATCCCCAGGGCGTTACAAATGCAGTGAGTGGTCTACTATCTTTTGCCATAAACCCTTGGCGATAGGCCTTGCCTTGATCTAACAGAGAAAACCAAGCATTGCCCCCCAGCCCGTCCATTATATCCTGCACTCGTGGGATGGGCTGCCGGTCAGGTTGTGTTTTCCTGTTCAGCTCTCTATAGTCGACACAGAGTCTTAAAGTGCCATCTTTTTTTCTCACACACACAATGGGAGAAGCATATGGAGAGCTAGACGTCTCCACCCAACCTTGGGCTATTAAGTCATGCAGGTATTCTTTCATCTCCTGATAGAGTGGTTTTGGGACAGATACATAAGCACGGGCGACCGGCTCTTGGTCTCTCAGCGTTATGTCTAATTGTAAACTCTGGATGCAGCCAATGTCATTATCACTCTTTGCAAACGACTGACACTCTTCTCGTAACATCTTCTTCACAATGTCTTGCTGGCATGGATCTAAGTGGCTTATATCCACCGGCGGGTCCCACGGGTCACTAGTACATTCCTCTGAAACTTCCTCGACGATTGGCTGCACCGACGAGACAGTAGCTGTACTGTTTTGTGGGGCGACAGGAAATACTGATTTAATAGCCTGCACTGTCCCAAGAATGGTTTTGCCCGCCAATGTGATATCATGCTCAGTCCCATTGTGCACATCAACAAGTATGTACGGACGACTTCCTCTCTGAAGGTGCACCAATGTTTCTGTCAACTCAAGACCCTCGGGCCACTGCTGGTTAACATCTGGTTCAAAAAGCAAGGTTGTGTCCCTCGTCACTGAAGGCATCTGGACATAACACTGGGTCTGCAATACTGACTTTCTAGGCACGCTCATTCTATCCTTCATTGTTCTTACTCGGTACACACTACACTCTTCGCTTCTTATCAAGTTAATGAAGGCATGAACTTTATTTTTTTTCAGACTTGGAAATGCTGCCTTTACTGTGTCACATAAGGGTTCTCTGCCTCTTCCTTTCTTTCTCTGGCGGGTGTCCTGTCTGATGACCTGCTCAATTACGTTAAACCCGATGATAGGATGGGGTAAGCGATTGCCTTTCATGACAAGAACGGGGATCAGGAGCTCAGCAGCCTTCTCATCAAATCAAGCCAGTCTAAAAGAGACCTCCACCCAGCCTATATATGGTAGGCTTGAACCATTAACGGTCACTAACTTCAGTGCATTCGGTGCTTCTACAGCATCAGTCACGTCTCTTAGAGCTACTCCAGGAAGATGTTTGTTCTTCCAGTCCTCATCAATAATACACACTTGGGAGCCTGTGTCCCACAAAGCCTCACTCTTGCGCCCTTGTAAATAACATTGCACCAGGCACTGCCTGCCTACTAGTGATGTCACTGGAGGGGTTTGGTTGATATGACATTGTGCTACTTTGACCCCCACGTGTGGGTATGGCTTAACAGGTGACATCAATTTACACTGTTTGCGATGCCTCCCCCAGTGGTCTCTCTGGCATTTCTTTGAGCAATAGTAAACAGCCTTACATTTGGAGCATCTAGCATTTGCCCAGGTCACACCACAACCCGTGCACTGATGGGACACAGCTGGATCGGTTACTGCCTGTCCCGTGGTAGCAACCGGTTCCCATTTAAAGGTGCTTCTCCCTGTGGTCTGGTCCCCCTGGTTCTACAACCTGCTAGAAAATGCTCACTGCTTCCACAGTGATAACAATGAGAACACGGTTCCTCTGTTCTCCTTTGTTGGCAATGAAAGCACTGTCTTGCCCTTGAATGGCGTGGTCGTCGAGGCATGGTTGGAAATTGACTCTGGGTTATATAGTGTGAAGGCTGGACTGCATACTGGGTCGGATGTAACCAGGGTGTACACCAGGCACACACCGCATCAGAAAACGTAGGGAGAGGCAGACCCAAGTGCCGTATAAAGCAGGCAGGAAATAAAGCCAGCAAAGCCAAACTGTGTGCACACGAAAACATGCACACAGGCAAACAAAAACGAAACTCAAACGCGGAATAAACTCAACGCGTGACAAAGGAACTAAGGACGCCAGGGGAAGACTGGCAGCAGGCGAACGCCGCAACAAAACAAAAACCCTTCCCAAAATAAAAGAGTAACGGATAGGAAGAGAGATAGCTGGAGAAAAACTTGAGATGGGCCAGTAAGCGGCGCAGGAGATAGAGACTCGAATAAGTATAGGTAAGTGAGAGATTAAGGTGGCGAGACACCTTACAACAAAACACAACACCAGAGAAAACAGAGAAGGGCTGACAGCGTACCGGCATGACCAAAACGAATCAGCAATGATCCGTCTCTACAAGCTTCCTTAAGAAGCCATGGCAACAGGTGAAACGGATCATTGCTGATTGCGCCGATTAAGTCTAGGACTGACTCGGGTGCCTCTTGTGGAGGTAGAAGGCACGGCATCCGAGCCAGCCCTGACATCGGAACTGCATATTGTGTTGATATAGCTGCAGAAGGTTCCTGTAATACTGGAAACTGTGGTGGTTTGATATTGGTAGGGTACTGCTGTAATGCAGAGCATTGTTGAAACTGTACAGGGTGCTGGAGTGGCATAATGTTCTGCTGTGATTGGAACATGGGAGGGTTATTCATATAACTTCCACTAACCTGATTACAACCCCACCTGTTCAATCTCTGGTCACTGTCCTTCTCTTTCTGTTGATCATTACTAATCGTGTCCAAGCTATTAGACTGATTATACCTCGTAACGCCCCATCCGGGTGACTGCTGATGCACTGGGGGTGGTTCCTTGGAAGCCTGAGTAATGGGGACGGTTTCTGATTTCTGGTTGGAAACTGCAAAACATAGCTGGGGTACAGAAACAGGTTGTTGTATTGTCTCTTTAATTTGTGCCACACCCTCACTGAGACTCCTTAATTGTGACAGAATGTCTTGTCTCGTCTGCTTATCCTTGTACTTGAACTCAGAGCCTTCCTCTATTTGTGCACAACTGACTGCAGCAGTGCGATCAAACCTACATGCTTTACGTTTGTTTTGTTTTTCTGTTTCGTTTGCACATGCTATATTTAATCTTTCAAGAAGCACTTCATCTGCAATGTCAGGGTCTGAGAGATATGGCTGAAGGTCATGCTGGATTCGATCACTCTGCAGCCCAGTGAGGACGGCATGTAGAAACATACTCTGGACTAGGGCAGGGTCGTACTTTAGTCCAGATGAAGCTTCTTGAGAAGCAAACAATATTTTCTGTCTTAAGTCTAATGTGCGTATTAGGAAATGTTGCGGTGACTCTTTATTGCGCTGCACTTCAGTAGTAAGCTGTTTATACAATTCTGTCGCTCCCTTTTCCTGATAATGGAAGCGAAGAATTCGTCTGAGATTGGGCAAAGTCAGGCCTGTTTTTCCTTCCAAGTAGCTCCGCAACTGTAGCCCTGGTGCGATTGCTCTAATCACTGCATCGATTATTTCCTGTTCTGCATAACCCTTGCTCAGTCCGGTTTCAATCTGACGAGCCAGATTAGAGAATAATAGTCTATCTTTTAGCCCAGGTTCCCCTATTTGGCCAATTATTTTAAAGTCTTTATACCATCCAGGCTGCACAATCCGTCTTTGTTCATGGTTTGGAGAGCTAACTGACTTAATCTCAGGCGCCGAACGTGTTGGGTGATCGCCATTGGAAAGAGCAGCAATTTCACTCTGTTTCTGTGTTAATGTCTCTTTTAAGCTACTAATTTCATTTTTCAACTTTTCTTTTTCACTACTCACAGAGTCTCCGATAGCCGTGTGCGCAACAGGAGCAACTACCAATTCATCCAATTTGTCCTTGATGATGAGCAGTTCGGTCATATCCCCGTCCTCCAAATCCCCTAACTCTTCCCTTACTAGGTGGTTACTAACTAAGGATATGAGAGACAGGCGATTATGGCTTGCGAAATCCTCGCTAGGGAGAGAGAGGGAATTACTTAGTAGTATGAGTTTCTATGGACAATGTGCAAATGATCTCCGCAATCTCGTCTTGTAATTCTTTAAGCGCTTCCATTACTGCAGTGTGAGTGGACGGTATTGGTGTGGCCTGATGCTAGCTTTATACTGATCGGTTTTTGCTGCCCTTGGCACAACCTGTACCTCAAGTGCTTGCAATAGTCCGTCGGCAGTCTGCTTCAACTCCACCTCAAACAACTACCTCCCTCTGCTGCTTCTGGGTATTTAGTAAGGCTGGATGTAGTAACAAGGACCGCTGCCTGACGTGGGTTCAGTCCCTCTTACACACCATCCCAGCGGTGCCTCCAAATTTTGTAGTACCCTGTTAATAGGGGGAAACAATGAACAGACGAACACACTCGTTTCGTTTCTCGCTCGTCTCACTGTTGAATGTGCAAACAATAAAAAAATGCAATACAATCCGTTTCACTTTTCTTACAAACTACAATTGTTAATTCTTTAGTACCTTTGTACATTCATTCTCATTTGCGTGAGTAACGCTAGTACATGTGCTAAGACATTTGGCTCACTGCCAAACGGTAGGCAGAACATACAGCGAACACATGCATCGAACACATACATCGGTCAACATCTTTCACATTCAGGTTCACAAACGTACATGTTAGTCATGACACCATTACTATTAATCTAACTTCTCATAACATGTCACGAGTTCTTCTCTAACGTTCATACTTAAACACATACATATTGCTTCTCATCAGCTCATAGCGCACAAGCACCTCGTGGTCTTATGCTAACTATACGCCTAGTACTATAGCGAATACTTTGCGCACAACATCAAATAGCGAATTTCCCTTAAAACGGCATTTTACTAACAATGACAGTGTAATATACTGACTAACTCATTTATAAGCAAAACATTCACATTTCTTTTACAATTTACCTGTAAATAGGGGGAAACAATGAACAGACGAACACACTTGTTTCGTTTCTCGCTCGTCTCACTGTTGAATGTGCAGACGTAACGAGAGCGCCCCCTCCTAACCCAAACAGGCATGACCAATCGATCCTTGCCATTTAGTATGTCAGGCAATACCAACTGATCGCCATTGAACAGATCATTACTTATAACAAAATTAACACCTTAACAAACTCTTTCTCCAAATAACAAATACATTAAAACATATAAACACCACTTTACACTACTGACTGTTGTCATTACACGAATGCAAATGGGCATTTTTCAAAGGTAATGGGGAATTTCCCGTTTCTTCTTTCACAAACGAATGTGTTAATTTATGTTGCCTAACAAAACCTATACAACAGAAAACGTTCAGCTTAACACATAGATTTGCAAACTCTACCTTAATTATTTGTATGTGGTCGTCCTCACATTATCTATCATTTATTTGGGCTAGAGCGACTAGTTTATCAGGTGACCATCGGCTAAAAATGCTTAGTAGTTTGGTGCTGAGACATTTTACTGCACAACAAAATGATTTCACGTTGGGCTTAGAGGGCAAACGGTATGATTTGACTTGATGTGTATGTGACCTGGCTGGTGGGGACGGGAGAAGAAGTCTATCTGTGACCGTGCGTGCTGTGCTGAAGTCCGTGTGTCTTCTATTATATTAACGTAGTTAAGTTAATGTTAAATGTGAAACCCCTTATATAAAATGCTCTTCTCAGCAAGTGTGTCCTCCCATTAATAACACTTTACCCCCACGTCACAACATAAACAATAAAGATTTATTACAGATTATTAATCAGTGAACGTTCATCACGCCATCAGCGTCGTTTAAACCACTGCAAGCGAGTGGCATCGCATTTGTAGGATTCGTGGAAATGAAGATGGTTTATATTTTTTGTTTGTTAATTTATGTTGGGTGAACGATTCGGAGCTAACCGACAGCTCCAAACTACGAGTTCAGGATGCTGTTTAACGATTATGTCGGGAGCCGCTCGGCTGACAATCTAGACTAACAATAGAAACCAATACAAAGCGAAATATACTCCTTTCCTTGGTTGGTTTTTATTTCCTTGGTTATTAATCGTGTATTTTTGTACGTACGTGTCTGTTCAGTGTTTTGCTGCGTAGAAAAGGCTTATACCCATTACCACTCTGCTGTAAAGAGTTTTCTTACGTATCCGTCTGGTTTTCGCGTTCTTCTTTAACTTTATCTTGTCCACTACGCACATGCTACTACCCCACACACCCCAAATCTAGACCCATGACATCGTGGGGTCGTAACAGACGTAATCTAGACTAACAATAGAAACCAATACAAAGCGAAATATACTACAAATTGCACAAATACTAAATGCGATGCCACTCGCTCGCAGAGGTTTAAATGACGCTGATGGCGTGTAGGCATGGACGTAATTTTGGGGGGGGGACGGGGGGGACATGTCCCCCCCACTTTTTCAAAAGCCGGCTTTGGTCCCCCCCAGTTTTTACGGTTAAAACCAAATATTTAAATAGCGACGAATCCATGTCCCCCCCACTTTTGAAATCAAAATTACGTCCATGCGTGTAGGAACATTCACTGATAACCATACATCTATAATAATAAACCCTTTAAATTTAGTGCTGTCTTTAACGGTCTACCACTGTAGATTCATGTACCCTCCTATAATCTTAGGCCCCGTCCACACGACGCCGGAGGTTTTTAAAAACGGAGGTTTTTGTCTCCGTTTTCAAAAATATCTCCGTCCACACGATCAGCGTTTTCAAAAATATCTACGTCCACACGACGCCGGAGATTTTTAAAAACGGAGGTTTTTGTCTCCGTTTTCAAAAATATCTACGTCCACACGACGCCGGAGGTTTTTAAAAACGGAGGTTTTTGTCTCCGTTTTCAAAAATATCTACGTCCACACGACGCCGGAGGTTTTTAAAAACGGAGGTTTTTAGCCTCCCGTCCACACGAAAACGGCGTTTTCGGTCACCGAAAACGGAGGTTTTTGAAAACGCTTTCCAAGGTGGAAACTTTTGAAAACTCCGGGCTCGGCGTATTCGTGTGGACGGGGAAAACGCTGACGTCACATAGTGAGTCTGCGCATGTCTTTTTTTTGTTTACATTCGCTCAGCTTGTTCAGCATGGATACGCAGCCGTGAAACGCTGCAATTAACATGCCAGCCCAGTAGAGGGCGATCGTACTTCCCACAGAATGACATCAAAACACTTGAAGAATCAAATTAAATCAAATATATTTGTATAACGCTTTTCACAACACGTTGTCACAAAGCGCTTTACAGGATTTACAAAGTTAATAATGTAGCGTGTAGTGCAGATGATTGATTCAGGGAACTAGCCATTTTGAATACTTGCTTTCTTTATTAGAAAGCAGCCCCGTTTCAACACAACGGGTAATGCTTGTGAACTCGGACTTACACATACATTGAATGGGTGCGGGGTATTGAATGAGTACGAACACACGGGGGTGGTAGGTTTGACAAGCACATTAAAAACACTCATACATACATCGATTAGAAGCTTACATTGTACAGACACATTCATCACATAGCACTTTATCACAAGCACATTACAGACATTATAACACTAAACTTAGCGACCAAATATGACACGAAAGGGATTATGGGAACGATTAAAAAACTGAACGCAGCGCATTTAGGCGCCTCCGCTGTGTTATGTAATGCGAAAGTAACATTAAATTAAACTGTACACATGTTAATAATCCGCCAATTGCAGTGACAACGAAAGCAATCACGGAGCTGTCCATGCTGAACAAGCTGAACGAATGTAAAAAAAAAAAAGACATGCGCAGAATCCCTATGTGACGTCAGCGTTTTCCTAAACATGCGTTTTCCCCTTACACACGACAACACCGAGACCGGAGTTTTCAAAAGTCTCCACCTTGGAAGGCGTTTTCAAAAACCTCCGTTTTCGTGTGGACGGGAGGCTAAAACGGAGACAAAAACCTCCGTTTTTAAAAACCTCCGGTGTCGTGTGGACGGAGATATTTTTGAAAACGGAGACAAAAACCTCCGTTTTTAAAAACCTCCGGCGTCGTGTGGACGGGAGGCTAAAACGGAGACAAAAACCTCCGTTTTTAAAAACCTCCGGCGTCGTGTGGACGGGGCCTTAATTCGACGTTATCGCTAAACAGTATTCTGAACTAGTAATATAGAGCTGTCTAGCTGGATGTCGGCTAGTATTTCACTCAACATAATTTTCAAACAAAAGTTATGAACCATCTTCATTTCAACAAATGGTGATTCGGAGCTCGTCGGGATGATTTTAAACGAGTGGCCGATACGCAGAGTCAACAAAGAGTCTTTAGATGTCTGTCAGCAGAGGCAGGCGTATGGAGTCACCGCGCTGCGTTCAAAACAGTGACGAGCGCGAAGTGCTGGGTGCAAAGCTGGAAACATTAGTCTGAACAATCATCACAGTGTATCTAAGTTATTAACATAAATCCTTTCCAGACAGTCTCGCTTAACAGGACTCTTTCATTGCTGCATTTATTTCAATATAAAGTGTAAAAGCCTGTCATTTTTTGATCAGGCAACATTGTGGAAGGCTCTCAGGAATGATTTGCTGTGCTGTCACTCGTTTGGCCACGCCCCTATCCGTTAATACCACGCCCCTCACGTTAGATCGGGGCCAAATGTCTGAACTGAAAAGAAGATCTGAAACTGAAAAAAACAGCTTCGAAACTTGAAAAAAATGTGAAAGTGAAAAAAAAGATCCGAAACTCAAAAAAATAAGATCTGAATCTGAAAAAAAAGTCTGAAATCTGAAATACATTAAACCTCAAATATCAAAATATACAGCAACCTGAAACTTGAAAAAAAAAATATTGATTCAAAATAAATACAGAATTGAATCAAAATTGTATTTAAACTGAAAAAACATTTGCTTCACTTATTTTTATTTTGAATCGATTGTGGTATTTTTCGATGTTCAGGCTCAACACTGTAACTTTCAGTTTCAGATCTCATTTTCAAATGAACAAAACATTTGTCCCAAAATTAACACCATACACATCTAATTTTATTCGCCACCTGAAAACCCACCCGGAAAGGTTAATCACTGCCTGAAAGGTTATTAAACAAGCTTAGCGTCACAGTTAATGTGTTACTTGCAACAACCTAATGTTGCCCAGTTAGCTTGCTATTGACTCGCCACCAGTGCACCAGTAGAGAGGGTGTTCAGTCATGGAGGCCTCATAATGCGCCCTCACTGAGCCAGGCTAAATGCAAGTACCCTGTCAATCCTGATATTTTTTAAATGTAATGCGTTAGCTGCATAAACATTTTATTTGTGTTGGGACACTGAAAAACACTAAATAGATAGAAAGTTCAAATAGATTGTGTTTGATCCAGTTCATTAGGAGACAAAAAGTTGTTGCTGCAGGGCTTTTTATGTCAGAATCATTATTATTGTAAAATTTGAATTCTGTTTTTAATTTTTATTTTATAATCACTAATTTGGTTGCTATTTTCTTTATATGCAGACCTTTCATCCTACCTTTGTATTATGGGGATTATATGTGGATGCATGTTCTGAGCCATTATGAGTATGTGCATGGTAGCACACACAATTTTAAACCTTTTCTTATGGTGGTAGGCTGCAGTCATTTCTTTCATGCTTTCATGTACAGGAAGCCGTTGGACAGGATAACTTACTCTGTGGATTAGAGATTAAGATTATGGTTAACACTGAACTTTTCGGTTAGGGTTAGGGGTTACTCTTAACAAGACAGACAACATTTACACTATGGGTTAGGGATTAGCCTTTTAGTAATCTGGTTATAGTCATTTTGTAAATCATGTGTTTATTAGTTTTTTTGACATAGCTACACAACCCATATATCAGCAACCTCCATGAGACATTTAAAAGACCTTTCCATCCTCAAAAACATAGACGCACACTTAGAAGATTTGCGAGGAGCACATCCAAGCTCTAAGAAGTTCTAGAGAGCAGTCGGTAGAACTTAGTTTAGAAGTCCAGGTTACCACAGTTGGCAAGCTCCCAACACCAGCATTAGAGCGCCAGGTGTGTGGGTGCTGTCTCAGTGGCATAGCCGTAGGGTTGAGCACTTCATTTCAAGTTCACGTGTCAAACAGGTTTGCTCCACTCATACACCAGCAACCAGTTAAAAGAGCTCTGGTTATAGATGTCAAACAGGCTAAACTGACTGTATGCGAGCTGCAAGGAGACGTCACATAGGTTACATTTGATTGAACCTGTGTCTGTTCCTCGAGTATAAGATAAGAAAATATAAATCTTTATTGTCATTGCCACTTTTTCAATAACAACAAAATTGTAGTGCCTTCGACTCAGAATTGTTTAAGAATAAGTAAAAACAAAAGGTTCTATATTTAAAGATTTAGAAAGTTACAATTTACACAATTTAATCAAAATACACAAATACGAAAAATGGTACTGGTTTATAAACAAAATTTCACTTGCGAAATATTGCACCGGTTGTATACTGTGATGCTGGCGGCTTGACGAAGGATGAGACACGGAATCCCGTCTTTGCGTAACAGACGTCACGTTTATTCGTACAGATATTGCGCAATCAGCGCACGATAAACAAACACAGCGCACACAACGTGCAGACAATAGACAACGACGAGCACAGGACACTGCGCGAGCGCACATTAAATAGACAAACCACATTAGCCCCACGTGATTACGAGACGAGTCACAGGTGAGACGGATTATCACAAGACATAACCATCACCACGTAGTTCCACAGACGCAGACGATGCACGTGGACAACGTAAACACACGCCCAAAAGGGAGGGGCCGGGGTCCTCAACATGACATATACTAATTAAATTGCACAGATATATATTGGTTCAATGTAGTGAACATATTACATATGACTAAAAATAACTAAGCTGTGTTATGAATTTAAGGCCATGATGGCTTTAGGGTAAAAGCTGTTTTTGAGGTGGGTTGTCCTGGTTTTAAAAGCCCTGTATCTCCTGCCAGATGGCAGTAGTTGGAAGAGACTGTGTCCAGGATGTGATGAGTCCTGTACAATGTCTATGGCTTTTTGGTGGCATTGAGAATTGTAGATTTGATCTAGAGTTGGGAGATTGCAGCCAATTGTATTCTCCGCTGACCTGATGACTCTGTGGAGCGCTTTCTTTTCTTGTGCTGTGCAGCTGCCGTACCACACACAGTCCATACGTAAGCAGGGTTGCCAACTTTTCAAGATCACTTGGAGTGAGATTTGATCTTTGAGGGGGGGTGGCGAGTGTAAATTGTTGACGGGGGGGAGTGGCAAGTGTAAATTGTTATTGTTGACGGGGCATTGTTATTGTTGTTCAGAGTGACATTATTACATCTTTTCCTTTTCTTTATTTCTTTGTCTAAATTGTTGTTGTTGTCATGGTGACCGGTGTCGGCCAGAGGAGGATTGGTTCCCCCCCTGAGTCTTGGTTCCTCTCAAGGTTTCTTTCTCATGCAAAAAGAAACTAGGGAGTTTTTCCTTGCCACTGTCGCCTTTGGCTTGCTCACTGGGGGCTAGGACTCGGCACTTGTAAAGCTGCTTTGTGACAACAACTGTTGTAAAAAGCGCTATATAAATAAAATTTGATTGATTGAGTGAGAAATGGCATGTGAGCGTGTGAAGACAGTCAAATGCGTGTGTCTCACGCTCATTGCGTGAGAGTTGGCAACCCTGCGTAAGTATGCTCTTTATAGAGCTGTGACAGAAGGCATGGAGTAAATTTTTGGGAAGGTGGTTCTTCCTAAGGATTCTCAGAAAATACAATCTCTGCTGTGCCTTCTTTAGCAGCTCTCTGGTGTTCGCACTCCAGGTCAGATTATCTTCCATCTCGATGCCCAGGAACCTGAACACTGGTACCCTCTCCACACTGATCCCACCAATAATGAATGGCTGGATGTCCACTTTTCCCTTCTTGAAGTCAATAATTATTTCCTTTTTTTTTTTTGAGGGTTGAGGAGCAGGGTATTAATTTAGCACCACTCTGACAGCTGCACCACCTCGTTCCTGTAGGCCTGCTCCCCCCCCCTGTCTGAGATGAGCCTGATCACTGTGGTACCATCTGCAAACTTGATGACCCCATGGTCTTCCTCTGCTTCCTTGTGGCTTTGAACCACAACTGAATTGGTTGCCCCCACCCTAACCCTGCCCGACTGACTTAGACTCTTCCCAGAATCTCCTTGTGTTGCAGCCTGGAGACTGCTTGGTCCACTTACTCCTGGGCCCTCCACTTCTGCCCAGTATGAACGGTCACTGCTGCTCCCTTCACTGCTTTGTCTCTGGCCTCCCTCAGCTCAAGGACAAGGCGAGTCTTCTCCTGTCTGTATCCTGTGCTGATGGACTTCAGAGGGAGTTGCAGGACATTTTTGCCAAAGAGGCCAGTGTCTGAGAAACAGCTAGGCAGTCCCATCCACTTCGTCATGTACCTGTTTGATATGCTATCCAGCTTGCTGGTCATGGATGATGGGATTTCTCCCACTTTCAGTAGCCACATCACTAGATGGAAGATAGTGACCTGGTAGCACCACACCTTCAGCTTCCCCGGAAGTTGGCTACTATCGATCCTGGCAAGGCCCTCTCTTACAGTTTTTTGCAGTTGCTAAGACACAATTTCTGAAACTGTGTCTCTTTTGTCAAAACTTAACACACAGAAGCCAATGCTACACACACAACAGGAAAAACATCTCACACTTTTGGAAAAAGCACACACTTCAACCAAAACTCTTGCCACTCTTGCCAAAGCCATATTTTTGCATCTAAACGCTACACACAAATATCAGATGATTAGCCTTTCTTATATGTGACTACACACTTATGTGATAAATAGAAAACACTACTACCATGTGTTTTTTAAATGTTCAGTGTATAGTCTGTTCCAAAATTATACCATAGTTCACATATACAGAGGTTTTTATGCACATTCATAAACACCATGATGTAAAATAGTAACAAGGTTTATTTACTTTTTGCTTGAGCAGTACACATGGAAACAAAAAGGACAAAAATACTGTACAATAGCAGACAAATGTAGGATGCATCTCGTCTTGTATTCGGGTCTGGCCACAAGATTTCATCAACATCACAGGTGATGTCCTCTTTGGTAAGACAGCGGGGGAAGTATCTTCTTGAGTGACGTATCCAGCCCTGACATGCACCCTCATCAATGTCCCCACAAGCTTCCTCCATCACCTGCAGAAGTGGTATGTGATGGTGGGGTTGGCGCTCATAAACTTTCCACCTCCATGCCAAAAAAAAAACTCCTCAATAGGGTTGAGGAAAGGTGAGTATGGTGGGAGGTGAAGCACATCAAACTGTGGATGTTTGGTGAACCAATGTCATACTTGTGTAGCACGGTGGTTGACAACGTACCTGGTCTGTTCTTGTCCATCTCCCTGGTGACGTGGAATAAGTTGTTGTGTAGTGTGTTGAGAAAGGTGATGATGTGAGCAGTGTTGTAAGGATCAAATGTAGCATGATGATGGACAACACCATTGTGGCAAATGGCTGCAAACATTGTGATGTTCCCACCACGCTGCAGGGACACTGACTATGGCACGGTGTCCTATGACGTTTCTTCCTCTGCGTCTTGTTTGGGCAAGGTTGAAGCTTCATCAATATAAAGGAACTTGTGTTCCACTGCTGCAACATCTAGCTCCATTACTCTCTGAAACCAAACATTACAGTATTGCAGTACTGTATTTGACCGAATGAAATGGGCATATATCATACTCAACATTGTGTGGCACAGGACACTGGAGTAAAGTATAAGTAAGAGGATAGCAGAGCATACTTGCACATATTCATAGTGCAGTTCCTTCACACTGCCAGAGTTGCGCTGAAATGGTTCCCTGTATATCTGCTTCATATGCACTTGATATCTTCTCAGGAGTCAGCCCAGTGCAGATAGGCTCACTGATTGAATGTTGCTGAAAGTGATGTTGTCAGTAATGATGTGCTGTTGTAGATGTCGTAAAGGTATACTGTTTGATATGTCAATGTTCACGATGGCCTCCATGGTCAACCAAAGTGGCCTGGATCTCATCCGTAATGGTTGTTTGTGTTCTTCCTCTTCCTTGTCCTCTTCCTCGTCCTCTACCTCTCTGTGAAGTATTAGCCTCCATTGTTGTGCAAACCAAGATTTGCAACTTTGCAACAGAACTCAAGTTCTGATAACGATTTGTAAAAATTAGCTAGAAGTGTTGTAACGTGTGAGAACTGTATGGTATTTTGGTAGGTGAGAGTAGCAGTTGTGTGGCAGTGTTTTCTAAAAGAAACACATGGTTTTCAGTTTTGAATGTTGTGTCTTATGTGAAGAACTGTGTTTAAAGTTTTGCAAAGTGTGTTTTAGCATTTCTAAATGAGTTTAAGGCAGAGAATGTGCTTAAGGTTTGGCACACCCGGTCAATAGATAGGCTACATGGGTTTGTTGTTTCAGAAATTGTGCTATAAGGACCACTTTTTGTGTCTTAGCAAATGCAAAAAACTGTAACTGTTTTTGTATCATCCTCCCCATCTGCCTGTCCTATAACTCTGGTGTATACTCTCTCCCGAGACTTCGGATGGGCTGTTCTGCTAGGAGCGGGATCTTCTCTCCTCCTGCTGGGAAGACAGATCTGTTGTCCCTCACCCCTTTCCTGATTGAGAGGCTCCTAGTCTTGGCTGCTTTGATCTTCATCCTTGCCCAGGCTATCAATTCATCTAATCACTTGAGGAGTAGTGCTGTAATGCTCACTAATGCTGCTTCATTGATCGAGTGCGTCACTACTGCTGCTTCATTGATGGTGTGTGTCACTAATGCTGCTTCATTGATAGTGTGTGTCACTAATGCTGCTTCATTGATAGTGTGCATCACTAATGCTGCTTCATTGATAGTGTGCGTCACTAATGCTGCTTCATTGATCGAGTGCGTCACTAATGCTGCTTCATTGATCGAGTGCGTCACTAATGCTGCTTCATTGATTGTGTGCTTCATTAATGCTGCTTCATTGATAGTGTGTGTCACTAATGCTGCTTCATTGATAGTGTGTGTCACTAATGCTGCTTCATTAATAGTGTATATCACTAATGCTGCTTCATTGATAGTATGCTTCACTAATGCTGCTTCATTGATAGTGTCACTAATGCTGCTTCATTGATAGTGTGCTTCACTAATGCTGCTTCATTGATAGTGTGTGTCACTAATGCTCCTGTTTCATTGATCGAGTGCGTCACTACTGCTGCTTCATTGATCAAGTGCATCACTAATGCTGCTTCATTGATCATGTGCTCCACTATTGCTGCTTCATTGATAGTGTGCGTCACTAATGCTGCTCCATTGATAGTGTGCATCACTAATGCTGCTCCATTGATAGTGTGCATCACTAATGCTGCTTCATTGATAGTGTGCGTCACTAATGCTGCTTCATTGATAGTGTGCGTCACTAATGCTGCTTCATTGATAGTGTGCGTCACTAATGCTGCTTCATTGATAGTGTGCGTCACTAATGCTGCTTTATTGATAGTGTGCTTCACTAATGCTGCTTCATTGATAGTGTGCTTCACTAATGCTGCTTCATTGATAGTGTCACTAATGCTGCTTCATTGATAGTGTGCTTCACTAATGCTGCTTCATTGATAGTGTGTGTCACTAATGCTCCTGTTTCATTGATCGAGTGCGTCACTACTGCTGCTTCATTGATCAAGTGCATCACTAATGCTGCTTCATTGATCATGTGCTCCACTATTGCTGCTTCATTGATAGTGTGCGTCACTAATGCTGCTCCATTGATAGTGTGCATCACTAATGCTGCTCCATTGATAGTGTGCATCACTAATGCTGCTTCATTGATAGTGTGCGTCACTAATGCTGCTTCATTGATAGTGTGCGTCACTAATGCTGCTTCATTGATAGTGTGCGTCACTAATGCTGCTTCATTGATAGTGTGCGTCACTAATGCTGCTTTATTGATAGTGTGCTTCACTAATGCTGCTTCATTGATAGTGTGCTTCACTAATGCTGCTTCATTGATAGGGTTGACCATTCCTATCAGGTAACATTGAGAGGATCTACATCCAATCCATGTAAACTTTCCACTGGAGTCCTCCAAGGCTCAGTCCTAGGCCCTCTTCTTTTCTCTTTATATACTCGTTCCCTTGGTGACATTATTTTGTCTCATGGTTTCTATTATCATTGCTATGCTGATTACACCCAGCTAATTCTTTCCTTCCCTCATTCTGACACCCAGGTCCAGTGTTGTATAAAGTATTAGAGACCCATACTTGAGTAAAAGTAAAAGTACTCTTATCAAAAAATTGACTTGAGTAGAAGTTGAAGTGTTCTTTAAAAACTTTACTTAAGTAGAAGTACAGAAGTATTCAGCATTTTTTGTACTTAAGTATTGCAAGTAGTTTATTCTAAAATGTACTCCAAGTACTGAAAGTAAAAAGTACAAGTATTGTGTTTTGAATTAATTAAAGAATGCCGTCAAAGTTTGATTATCAATTGTTTTGGGCACATGATTAGTCAGCATGAAAGGAGACACGGATTACTGTTGCTAAAAACGGCCTGGGCTCGTCCACACGCCGCAACATAAGAAGGGAACAACCACAGGGTTCAAATATCAAAAGAATCTTTAATAAGTCAATTCCAAAAATGTCTAGAGTATGAATATATGTTAGTGGTGGTTAAGTGGGTGTATCTGAGTGCGTCAGTAGGTGGTCAATGTAGAGGAATAAAGAGTAAGGATAATGTTGATAAAAAGTAGGAGAGGGAGAGAAGGAGAAATCAAGGAGCCCAACACAACGTGCCCAAACAAAGAAAATAAATGCCCCCCCTAGAAAGAAAGAGCCCCAGCTTATAAACAATACCACCAAGGTGTACTCAATTATCTAATTAGACCAATCAGACCCATGCCCTGCCCGTGCACTGACAGACTAGTACCATGTCCCGGGAAATACGGACGTTTGGTCACCCTAATCACTACTGTCTGCTAGACTTACGAGGGGGTAGCGGCCGCAGAGATGTCCACACCGTGCCGTATTTTCATGCGTGTCGCCAGGTTCGTTGTGCTACTAACGTATTTAACCCCACGGCATTGTTTGCAGATTGCGTGCGTCTTGTCAAGTTGACCACCTCGCTGGAGGCGATGCATCGTGAATTCGCCCGCAAATTAAACCCGATGCACGTTGAATCTACCGGTGCAGTCGAATCGCAGACGTGTACCGATTCACCGATGTGAATCGGTGAATCTCCACATCACTAGTAAACTCTTATTGAGGACCATGCCGCACTCCGTACACTCTTACTGGACCTAGAGCCCAGAGAGAAAATGTTGCTGTACGTGCAAGTCCTGCTTCCTTGCTCGCTCTCTTAGGACGTGGATTTTATGCCAAACCTTCAAAATGTAATTTGACTACATTAGAATACACATTAAATACGTTTAGACAAGCCATTTTCAAATTAACAGTGTTCTCTTGGGTAATGGCATTGTTACTTAACCCTGCAAAAGAGCGTGTAGTTCCATCTGTCTCCAGCATGCAGCGTATGTGTTAGTTTGTTAGATTCACACTTCTAAAAAATGTTTCTGTTACATGCAAACCGAGTACAGAACTAGTGGCATGGCTGTGCCCGGCTTTGCGTGGCGTTCCTGGGTCCTGCGGGCTTCCTGGGTCACGAGTTCCCGCTCCCTAAAAGAGGGTTGGTACAAGCCAAGCTCAACAAAATCCTAAATAAGACCATGTGTGTTCCCTTCAGAAACACATCTTCCTTAATCCTGGCGCCTAGGAGAAAGAAAATATGTCTAAGAGGAAAAACAAAAACAAAGAAAAACAATTCCTAAACTCGAGACAATGCATCAGCTATTATGTTATCCCTACCCCTGATGTGATGAATTAGGAGCGGGTAACGCTGGAGAATTAAACTCCACTGCATGATCTGTTGATTCTGGTTTCTCATTTTATCAATAAAAACCAGTGGGTTGTGATCAGTGTAAATGGTTATGGGGACCAATGAAGACCCCAAATAAACTTCAAAATGTTGCACAGCA
Organism: Brachyhypopomus gauderio; assembly: GCF_052324685.1. NCBI lineage: Eukaryota > Metazoa > Chordata > Actinopteri > Gymnotiformes > Hypopomidae > Brachyhypopomus > Brachyhypopomus gauderio. The sequence goes on from NC_135212.1 coordinate 13,605,003, forward strand.
AGAATCAGGGCAAGAGCCGCTCGTTGGTGACTATAAAATTTCTTAGAGTAGTAGCATACTGGATGCTCTACCCCACCCAAGTCACTCTGCATCAACACAGCACCAGCACCATGCTCACTGGCATCTACAGCCAAACAAAAGGGAGAATTAAAGTTTGTGGCCCGCAACACCGGAGCAGTAGCTAAAAGACATTTTGCATTATCAAAGGCTTCCTGACAATTACTGGACCACTGAAACTGAGCCTTAGGACTGAGAAGGTTAGTTAAAGGTGCAACAACAGAAGCAAAGTTCTTACAAAAATCCCTGTAATAACCAGCCATTCCCAAAAACCTCCGGAGTTCCCGACGGTTTCTTGGCACAGGAAAATTACAGATGGCCTCAACCTTTGCTTCGACAGGCCGAACCTGTCCACCTCCAACAACCTTACCCAGATATGTAACTCTGGCCTTCCCAAACTCGCATTTAACTAAATTAATTGTCAGATTGGCTTCCGAAAGACGGGTAAACAATTCTCTTTTCTTACTCACATGATCACTCCAGGTGGTACTATAGATTACCAAATCATCCAGGTAAGCATCACACCCTCTCATACCCACTAAAACATGGTTAACAAGCCTTTGGAAAGTTGATGGGGCATTTCTGACCCCAAAAGGCATCACTTGGTACTGCAGGAAATTGTCAGGTGTTACAAAGGCAGTTAGTTCTTTTGCCCTAGCAGTCAAAGGAACCTGCCAGTACCCCTTTAAAAGGTCAAACTTGCTGACATACGTCGCAGATCCTACACGGTCCACACAATCATCACACTGGGGTAAAGGGAAACAGTCTGGTTTCGTAACAGCATTTAATTTTCGATAGTCAGTGCAGAAGCGATATGTACCATCCGGTTTATCAACAAGTAGACAAGGAGAGCTCCAGGCACTAAAACTGGGCTCAGCAAGATTATTAGCCAAGAAGTACTCCACTTCCCTACACAACAACTCCCTCTTCCTTGAATTTACACGGTAGGCATGTTGTTTAATGGGGGATGCCCCAGCCACATCAATATCGTGCTCAACCAGCGAGGTACGAGTTGGGATATCAGGAAAGAGAGATGGAAATTCACTAATGAGGCCAACAATATCGTCCTTCTCCTCATTAGAGAGATGGGAAAGATACCGAGACAAATCGGCCAGAACCTCAGAGTTCTGAAGGCACCCGACCACAATTTCATAGGGTGGTCCACTAACACCTTCATCCAATTCTTTACTGACAATACTCAGACAGCAATCCCTCACCACAGACTCACCCTCCTTAGAGCCCTCAGGTACAACAGGAGCCAATCCACCAGATGCTGGCAAAACAGATGGAAAGTAAGGCTTTAAGAGATTTATGTGACAAACTTGCCCCTTTTTACGCTGAACAGGAGTACTCAGCAAATAATTATAATCAGGGAGACACTTAATGACTTCATAAGGCCCACTAAACTTAGCCTGAAATGGACTGGTCGGCAATGGTAACAACGCCAACACCTGGTCACCAAGTTTAAACTGCCGATGTTCCGCTTTACAGTTAAATAAAGTCTGCATTTTAGACTAAGTCTGAAACTTGGAATTTCAAGTCCTTTCGAGTATTTTATTTTATTTTATTTACCAATGTTGCATGTATATTTTATATGTAAATAATAGACCATGTGTTCTTTTTTAAATCTGTATTCTCCTCAAATCTTGATAAAACACGTGCAACTGAAAACAAAATATTCCTACTTTAAACTACAATTTTCCAGAAATAAATATTCTGTGAAAAAGTCATAAGTAGAACTCCATGTTCAAATAAAAAGTGCTGATATTTTCACAGTACAATACAAAGAACCATAACGGCATTTTTCTCTCTCTTCTCTTATCTGGTTTCTTAGAGAACATGTGTGTCCATGTGTGAGTGACACAAGACAAACAAATATAAGAACTGAACAATTAACAACTTTAGACATTTCAGTAAATTATTCTGCATTGCATTTGCAAAAGACCAAACTGGCCAAAAGTCTGTCTGTCATTTGTGCACGATGAGGCCATAGAATTATGCCCCCATAGCTGAAAACTCGCTCCACTTTTGTCAATATATTTTTTTCTCGACATAGATGTCTTCAAATACATACAAACCATGCTGAGCTAGAACTGGATATGATGGTGACAGAGAGAGGCTCTCTTCCCTGAGTTCAGATACAGAACCCAGGGTTGCCAACTCTCACGCATTGAGCGTGAGACACAGGTATTTGACTGTCTTCACACGCTCTCATGCCACACATCCGATTTCTCACGCCGAAAAAAAAATCTAGTTTATTTACCTCTGATCCATATCTATGATTCAATGAGTTACTAGTTCGCTCTGACGCCAACCACTGGCGAGTGATCTATCGCGATATAACACTTAATTTGTATCCATTTTATACCCCCAGGTTCAAATCTCACTCCAAGTGATCTTGAAAAGTTGGCAACCCTGCAGAACCTGCTTTCTGAAACAGACCCCCTCTCACCATCCACAAGCAATCATGACCTAACACGCTGCACATTAATCGTGGATGCACTTAGAGGATTGGATTTATATAGCATGACAACATAGCCTACACGTGAAAGCTAAGCGGTATCAACGTAGCCCAAAGAATACAAAGTTTTTTATTGAGTACTTCGTAATTTATGTACCCAAAAGAAATTACTCTTGGTAGCGCCATTATCTGCCTTTAGCGTTTTTTTACTTCCGTTTTTTTTTGTTTGTCTTTTTTATTTGATTGGTTGTGCTGCAGCTCATGCACACACACACGTACAGAGTGTGGAAAAGCAGAGGACCGGTCTGCGTCAGAAGGATGGAAATTAAATTAATGGGGCGCACTTTATAAATATTAATATGCGTTTTAAAATTTAGATTTGGGGTAAAAAAAAAATCAAGTCTTTGCAAGTAAACAGGTTCAAGTCCCAAGTTATTGGTGTAAAAGTCCAAGTCAAGTCTAAGTCTCTGAATATTTTTTCAAGTCAAGTCAAAAGTCTTAATATTAATGACTCGAGTTTGACTCGAGTCCAAGTCATGTGACTCGAGTCCCCACCTCTGGGAACCTCTGTAGCACTCCACTCATCAGCTAAAACAACTGTTGGCCCCCTCACTGTATGTCCAAAGACAAGTTCATTAGGACTAAAACCAGTGCTCTCTTGTACAACCTCCCTAATAGCTAAGAGTAACCAAGGTAAATCTTCCTCCCAATCAGCCCCAAGCTCAACGCAATAAGATCTTAGAAGAGATTTCAGGGTCTGGTGGAAGCGTTCCAAGGCACCCTGACTTTGAGGATGATAAGCACTTGAAATATTATGTTTGGTTCTTAGCTGACTTAAAGCCCTAGCGAACTGTCTTGACATGAAATTAGAGCCTTGATCACTTTGAATGACTTTGGGAATGCCAAAAATAGATATAAAACTAATGAGTGCTTTAAGCACAGATTTTGCTGTAATCGATCTGAGAGGGTAAGCTGCAGGATAACACGTAGACTGGCACATTAAAGTCAACAGATACGACCGCCCACTCTTGGATCAAGGCAGTGGTCCCACACAGTCAACAAGCAGATGCTCAAAGGGACTAGAGACAACTGGGATTGGACATAATGGAGCCACAGGAATCTTCTGGTTAGGCTTGCCAGTTAATTGGCAGACATGACACGTTCTAACAAAAACGGACACGTCCCGCTTTAGCCTAGGTCAAAAGAACCTGCGTGTTATTCTATCGTACGTTTACCTAACCCCTGTGTGTCTAGCCATACCATTATGAGCTAGCTCCAAGACGGCTTTCCTGAATTTACAGGGTACTACTACCTGTAACACAGTGTTGGTAAATGTGTCACACCGGAAAATCCATCGTCTACACAACAACCCATCTTGCAAGTAATATCCTGGTGTTGAGTCACATGCTTCATCTTTTATTGCGGCTAAAGCAAACAAGGATTGAAGGCTGGAATCAGCCAACTGTTCTCTGATCAGCTCTTCCCGAGACACCTCAAATAGATCAGACAAAGAACTGTCCATCTCTTCAGAACCCACCCCTGCTAACAGAAGCTGGTCCTTGCTCCCTTCTGCCACAAGAGGAGCCACACTGGACTCATCCGGCAGTTCGGAACCTTTACTGCCCTTTACAGGACTGTCAACAGTAGGTAGTATCTCAGCTACAGGTAACTGTGAGGGACTCCAGTCTACTGTTTCTGGTCTAACAAAAAAAGTGTCCTCTAAAGATACATCCGCACCAGTGTTTCTGGTCAGGTGGTTGTGACAGCTCAGGTGCAGACCCTACAATAGGCAGTGAGACTACTTCAGCCCCACACCTTTTCCCCAGCTAAATCATTACCCAAAATAAAAGAAACTCCAGCCACGGGAAGTGACGGCCGCACCCCAACTACAACGTCACCGGAAACCAGTTTAGAGTCCAGATGGATCTTATGGAGGGGTACCTGAAGCGATGTCATTTCAATACCCCTTACCAAAACATGAGTTCCTGTGGCTGTTTGGTCAGAGAGTGGCAAAACCCCAGCTAACAAAAATGACTGAGCAGCCCCAGTATCTCGTAGTACACAAACTGGCACACGCTGTTGTTGTCCTAATAAAGACACAAAGCCTTCCGTCATAAAAGGAGTGTAATCAGTATCACCCTTATCACCAACTCCAGTCAAAGTAGACCCAACAACCTCCCCCACATTACCTAAGGGCAGCAAACTACAGTCACAAGACGAAATCAACCCCACAGATTTAGTCATTTTCCCCTTGTTGATAAGAACTCGCAGTTTGTCACCTTGTGTCCTAACCTCTTACAATAGAAACACCTCACGTCGGACTTACTAGCAGGAGTGTGGCTAATATTACTAGAAGAGAAAGATGGTCGTGGAGAATTCTCCCCATCAGGTGGGTGTGGTCTTCCTCTAGTAAAATCTCTCAATCTGCCCTGATAACTACCTCTGTGGATATCAGGAACCCGTTTGTGTGTTAGCACATACTTATCTGCCAGAGCAGCAGCTTCGTCCAAGTCCTTTACTTCCTGTTCATTTAAATAAACAGCAACAGATTCGGGGATACAATTCATAAAGTCCTCCAAGAGAACCAGCTGTCTTAATTCCTCCCTAGAGTCAGCCTTTCGTGCTGTACACCATCTATCAAACAAGCCCTGTTTCTCCCTAGCAAGCTCAACAAAGGTCAACGAGTCTGATTTCTTAAGATTCCTGAACCTTTGGCAATAAGCTTCAGGTACTAGCTCATATGCATGTAGTATGGTTGATTTCACTACCTCATATACTTTAGCCTGATCACTGCTCAAAGCAGAGAAAACCTCCCGTGCTTTACCACTAAGTACACATTGTAACATAAGTGGCCACATTTCCCTAGGCCAATCTAACGTAGTAGCCACCCTCTCAAAGTGTGCAAAATATTTATCAACATCCTTCTCTAAGAAGGGTGGAACAAGGCGGATGTTCTTACTAACATCAAACACAGAAGAGGTGGATACTAAGGGAGAATGGGTAGCACCGGGTGTAGACTCGGCTCGCTTTATTGCTACCTCAAGTTCAAGCTTTTTAATAGTGAACTCATGCTGCTGACGCTCCCGTTCATGCTCTAAACGTTGAAGCTCTAAGCGCTGTTCAAGCCTACGAAGCTCCAAGTCCCTCTCTATTTCAAGTTCTTTTACTTTTAAAGCTCTAACTTCTATCTCGGCCTTCCATTTCTCAGACTCCCAACTATCACCTGAATACTGTGGCTGACTTGACTCTTCATCTCCAGATAAGCCTACTGTCTCTTTAAGGTCTGCTTTCTGGACTAACTGACTTTTAATAGCCAGAACAAGTGTTTCTTTTAACTTTCCTTCCTGAGCCGTGATTATTAAGTCAAAATGTTCAACCACCTTCCATAGCTGATGTTTAGTTAACTGCCATAAGGACGCTTCAGACGGGTTAGCAATAAAATCTTCGGACATTGCCATAACATTAATAGTAATCTATGCAACATGAGTAGCTAAATACACAACCCACAAGAGACACTTACTAAATACAAAGCTACCTATCCCTTCAAATGTGCACAACCCCAATATAAAAATTACCAATGTGTCTCATTCAATAACCAGAGCAAATGGAGCATACAAACAAATATACATGAGGAAAATTAATAAGAATAAAGCATAATACAGGCTACAATGATCCTCCTCTTCCACTGCATGCAGGTTGCACTCCTACGACAGGATACAAACCAAACACACTGAAATAACTAGCTCACCTCTCCTCTAACACAATAACATTTATAGTTCATGCCTGCATTTAACACCGTTTAACTGCAAGCAAACCTCCTCTACTCTAACACAATAGCAACCACATTAGCCTCTACAACATGCTTAATTAATCTACATGTCCATATGTAACCCGTTTTCGTCCGCTAGACTACAAAACAACGCGCATAAAAAAAAGAAATCGGTGCATTTTAAACAACAAAGCGGGATCCCACTAACGCAGATACTAAACAAACACTACCGACTACTCACCATCCACAGGCCGGGCAAAAACACTCCACACATCCAGCTGAAACCTCAGTTGGTCGCATCTAAACTCCCCCGTGTAGTTCTCCGGTAAGTTAATCTAACTAGTCTTCCAGGGCTTGCCGGCCTTGGGGCGGCTGGTTAACGCTGAACTCGCTACAGTATACTGCGCGAAGCGTGCCCCCAACAGGAGTATAAAACTCCAGACCAGGATTACCCCTCAAAACAACAAACTAAAATAAAAAACAAGAAAACAAACAGTGCTCCGTATCTGAGTGCGTCAGTAGGTGGTCAATGTAGAGGAATAAAGAGTAAGGATAAGGTTGATAAAAAGTAGGAGAGGGAGAGAAGGAGAAATCAAGGAGCCCAACACAACGTACCCAAACAAAGAAAATAAATGCCCCCCAGCTTATAAACAATACCACCAAGGTGTACTCAATTATCTAATTAGACCAATCAGACCCAGCCCTGCCCGTGCACTGACAGACTAGAACCTGAAGGGGACCCATGGGGTCGTAACACACAACTCAGCATGACATCGCCTTTATGATTGCCAGCTAATGTTAAGTGAATACTGCAGCACATCATGAACATAATTAGGTTAGTTAGCTAAGATATCTAACCTAACTAGCACTTACTGACAGCTAAAGCTGGTGTGTCTTCTGTGCGTTATATTTATAACTTACATTGATGTGTTTGAAGTTTGAAGGTGAATTTTTGAAGGCCAATATTTCACCCTCTTTAGGGAGGCAGAGATGGCACTTCATCCTATAGGAATTTACTTTCGCTCCAGCAAACGCAAACACTGTCTCTAGGTAAGGCCAGGGTGGTCTCCTTCCTCACCTTCAGCGCCACTCGATGTTGAGATCACTCGATGTTGAAGGTGTGGAAGGTGCCAATATATGTACATTAAAACATCAACAAGCTTATTATGCAGCACTTATGCTGCTCTTCTGCTGTTACCAAACACGGTACCATCTCTTTTAATGAGATAAAAAGCTAATTATTTGGAATAATTTCGAGTATATGTGTATTTGTATAAATATGTAAATTAAGCTGAAGGTGCTGGAAAATACTGAAAATGGACCTTCAAAGTGTCGTACAAGTGCATGAATTCCACCTTGTAACTTTTCACGCACGAAAATCGAGAGGTGCTCGACCTCGCGATGCAACCGCGCGCGGCCAACGCGCATGGGCGGAGCCACCGTGATTGCGTCATTTTTGCAGCGCGGACTCTTGCAGTCACAACGTGTCAAGTGAACCTAGATTATGAAGGTCAAGTGTTGAGTGAAGGCAGCAGCAGAGTAAACGAGATGCGACCGGAGCATGCGCATGCGCAGCTAACATGTTTATAATTGTAACGAGTAACTATACATCACGTAAAATATTTATCGGAGTAAAAGTATAAAACTGATGGAAAATATGTAGTGAAGTAAAAGTGGAAGTAGGAGAAAAAAATAATACTCCACTAAAGTACAGATACAGCAGTAGTGAAGTAGTTCTGCTTCGTTACTATACAACTCTGCCCAGGGCCCGTATTTATCAAACTTCTTAGAGTGGAATTTTGGACTTAAGTGCTGAAAAATTCTTAGATTTGCTCCTACTCACAGAGTTAAGTGTAAGTGCCAGTTATCAAAACTCTCAAGTATAAGAATCACTCTTACTCTCCCGAAAAGTTAAGACTGCTCCAGAGGACTCATAAGTCGTTAAGAGTTGCCACTAGGGGGCTGAGATCAAATCAAATCAAATCAAATTTTATTTATATAGCGCTTTTTACAACAGTTGTTGTCACAAAGCAGCTTTACAAGTGCCGAGTCCTAGCCCCCAGTGAGCAAGCCAAAGGCGACAGTGGCAAGGAAAAACTCCCTAGTTTTTTGCATGAGGAAGAAACCTTGAGAGGAACCAAGACTCACGGGGGGAGCCCATCCTCCTCTGGCCGACACCGGTCACCATGACAACAACAACAATATAGACAGAATGTAGACAGAATGTAAAAGATGCAATAATGTCCATTTAGACAGAATATAAAAGATGTAATAATGTCATCATGGTTCTCAGATGGCACTGAGAAGACAGAGATGCGTGCGAACCTTCATTTTAGGTACACATTTCAATTTTATAGATATATAAATATGCACACAAATATGCACAATGCACAAATATGCACAATAATTAGGCATTAAGATAAGCATGGGTTAAATTTTTTTTTCTTTTTTTCGTGCAAGAGTGTAATATTCATGCTGCGATTTTCATACTTTAATTTTAAGCTTTGACTTCTGCCTTGTCAGTTATTGTATGTCATTTGGGAGTGAGTCCTCTGCCAGACTTCCTTCAGACGCTCACTTTTCCTCCAGCCATTCATGACTGGTGGTGTTTGGAAGCGCTGTGTCGTGGAAATTTTCTAATAAATGGATGAGGACTCAGACGTGGTTAAATGATTAATTTATTACAAAAATATAAATATATATAAATAGGACAAAGACAGGTACAAGACAGACACAGACATGAGAGTCTCATTCAAGCATGACAACTCTGAAGGCAGGGGGGCGCTCCCCCTGCTTATATACAACCTTAAACACAATTCAGCAGTTCTAACAGCAGGTTATCTTTAGCACAGCATGTTCCAAAACATAAGCGTCCAGCAGGCTACTTTGTCTCACATGTGTGTATCTCCTAATATGGACTTCCCTAGAGTTAGCGGAAGCAACTGATGTATCAGTTGAACACAGAGAAAGCTAAATGACCCAAGACTAGTAGCCTAGTGACTACCAGTTAACAGAGTGCTCTTACCCTCAGCACTCTCCCTGACCTGGGTCACGTATAGCACACATGCATAATATGAACTAAACATGGTTACACTGAATCACACTACTTCATTATTGTAGTCCTTCTGCTTAGTCAGAATGGACATGTACTAAATCATAAAGTTCATAATGATCTCTTATAATAACTAAACATGATCTAATCAATGATAATTAGTCAATAATCAATAATTTCTCTCACACTTCCCCCCTTTGATTCTGTGTAATCATTAAAAAGGAGAGAATAAATCATTAATTTCATCATAGAATATCAACTTAAAACAGGCCCTGGAGTCAGTTAAGCTGCTCAGGGCCATCGGGCACAACCCAGCCAGTCGCCAGGTCGTCTCAGACGTCTTCCTTAAACAGACGTCCCAAGGAGTCTGCTATCTCAGGCTCCTTTAAGTCGTCGTGCAAGGCCATCTGAAAATGCTGACGCATAAGGCCAGTAAGCCACGACGAACAGCAAGACAAAATACAAGGCACTAAACACAACAACAGCTAAATGATTATTACAATTGGTAAAATCATAGTCAGCATCCAATGTCCCCATGGGCCTAGACATGAAGTGATCCACCCAAACCAGGTTCTTGAACCCCGGCCTTCATGTGATCAATTAAATCAGTAATATTATCATAGTAATCTGGAATGCTGAAACAACATGAAACATTGATTTTCTTACACACATCTCCTTCTTTTATGAGGAGGAGGTCTAAAGCTAGTCTATTCTGGACCTATACTTGTCTAATTTCTTTCACTTCTTTGTTTAATAGGTCCAGGGCAGTCTCAGTACGAGAAGCCAAAGTCAGAACTTGCCATGCAAGTCCGTTGATCTTATCTATCGTCGCTGTAGTTCCCCCTCCGAGGAACACTGACCATCCCACAGCAACCGCTGGGGTAGTCCAGGGGTCTGCCAGTGTGTAACCTCTAAACTCACCAGGGATCCCCTCCAGTGAGGCCTCCCGTGGGACACGATCTGGTATGGTATAAATTGACACTGGGGGGGTAAGGAAAACTGGAGTACAACACCCTCCCCAGGCGAACTGAAAACTGACCCCTGTTGTATGATCTCTCAGGTAGAGCAGAGTAGGTTTTCTCTCTGCATGCCCACATCGTCGCCCAATCTGTTACTGGGTTCACGATGCCATGACAGGAGGTGAAACTCCATTTTGCAGAGGAGTTATTTAGTCTAATGGTGCATGTTGATCCGTCTCTGGCTGTTGCTACCAGATCAACCTGGCACTTGGTGTGCTCTATCCAAAGATGGCCTTTCAAGGCCCCCTCTGAGCATAGACACCACTCTCCCTCAACAGGGGTGGTGTCAAATGTCATGTTGCGAATGCCGGCTCGTGACACCTCGTCATTTGAGTCGCAGTCGTTTATTTCCTATGATCCATACTTGCAACATCATCACCTACCCAATCAGGAACCTTACCACTGTGAATGATGGTGTGAGACATGTTGTAGAATTGACCTGTTAACCTATCAATCTCGCATATGGGTCTGTTAATTAACATTGTAGCCATTTCGTAAGTGATTGGTGTTGGTGTTCACGGCATGTGGAAAGGATGGCAAACCAGGCAGGGCTGGTTTGGTTTCACTGCAGTAGCAGTGACATTGGACATTACACATGCTTTCTTTCCCTCACACCTCTCCTCCGGTGTGGGGGAGATGACAGTTGCCCCTCCTGTTGAGAAAAGCATCATGTAAAAAACAACAGCATAACATTCATTCTGGCGGCTGCTCTGGAGAATCTTTTGCAGTGGGTGTGGTGTGTCCACGTGGCTCGGCCGCTGGTCTTTACAGCTGTGTTGGTTGTTAGCAGCACGTGGATCTCTGATCAGCACCCAGTCTCCCGGCTGGAACTCGTGCAATGGATTCTCTGACACCTCTGACAGCTTTGACCTGCTCAGACAAAATAGAGACAAACTTGTGCAGGATAACATATTAATGGCTCAACGTGTGTGTGTGTGTGTGTGTTTCCTGTTTCCTGAGTTAATTTCCTTTAAAATTTAGTTAATTTAGCTCCTTTAGCCCTTCGTGTATGAAGGGAGTGCCATTGTCACTCGACACCCTCCTGGGTAACCCCTATAGTGGGATTATTTCCCTTAGTAGCATCTTTGCCACCGTATCTGAATTCTGCTTTGTGGTGGGGAAGGCCTCCGTCCATTTGCTAGACATACATACACACAAGCCTGTATTTCAGCAGGTGTTAGTTCAACAAGATCAATTTGCCAGTGTTGAAAGAGTTCGGTCGGCGGCAGGTGTCCGGCGGGTGCATGTTTAGGTCTGTTATATCCCTGTGGTGGGATACCAGACATTGTGTATAAAAATTTTGGGTGAGTGTGGTTATTCTTAGTGCATGCTAGTGCATGCTACTATTCCCCCTTTGCTCATTGTGACTCCTACCATGAGCAATTTCAATCAGTCCTCTCATGTAGGCTGTAGGGACACACGGCTTACCTGTCCAGACTCCCCCCATTGTTTTGCCCCCCCCCCTTTTGCCCATCTCTGTTTGTCTTACATTGTGGCTTGTGTTTGTATTGCTCTGGTTGTTAAGGGTGTGTCTTCTCTGTTACTGTGATCTGTTAGCATCATTTGTGTGTTTGGAGCCTGCAAAACTGTGTTGGGCTGTGGAGTCTGTGAAGGCATTGCCTTTTGCTACTGTGTCGCCTGTTCTGGTGTGTGCGGCACATTTGATGATTGCAGTTGTGAGATTAGTTGGTGCTTTATCTTTGACCTTGAGCTGGTAAGGAATGGTGAGCTCAGCTGCTTGGGCAGAATAATGTGGCAGGGGTGTTATTGTTTACAAAACCTTTTTTTTTTTCCCTTTAAAATTCGAAAAACAGCATGTTTGACCCAAAGGGCGAGTTGAGCGTACCCCACTATATCTCTGAATGCTACCAGTGCCCGCACCCCGGCTGCCCCAGGGTCTAGTTTTCCTGAAAAGTAGGCTACTGGCCTCTGTCTGTCACTGTGGGCTTGAGTCAAAACACTGGTCCTTTAACGTCAACACTCCCCACACACATACGAACACTGAACACACACATCAATTCTGAACTTTTATTTCAGAATTCAAAACTGTTCTTAAGACTCATTTGTTCAAACGGGCTTATTCTCTTTAACAAATGTTATTTTTATCTCTGTTTGTTGTGTCAGAATTTCAATACATACTAGGTCATGACCCAGGAAGTGCACTTTTTTTCAGCAATATTGCAATTTTGCTTAGGAACCTTGTGGCCTTCCCTTGCTAGGTGATGTAGCAATGCCACTATGGCCCTCTTTGCATACTTCTCATGTGTTTACACAGAGTATCAGAACATCTACGTAGTGCAACAGTGCAATGCCCTCTGGAAGTTTCAGAGAGGCCAGACTGTCTCGCAGCGCTGCATTGTAAATGGTGAGTGATGTGTATGTTTTTTTACTTCAAAGGAAAATGCCAACCAGTACTGGCTATCTGGATGCACTGAAAATGCATTTGCTAGGACCACTACACTGAACCACTGGCTATCTGGGGGAATCTGGGAAAGAATATTGTGAGGATTTGGCACTTTTGGGGCTCTAACGTGTACTGCTGCATTGACAGCCAGCAAATCCTGCACAAACCGCCATTCTTCCCGCCCTGGTTTCTTAACTGGAAAAATTGGAGTGCGCACGGGTGAGTTAGGGCACAGTACGATCACTCCAGCTTGCCTAAGTGATTGGAAAAACTGGCCTAATTTCCTTTGAGCGCCTCAGGCTTCAAAGGGTATTGATGTTGTTTTGGCCTATAGTCAGATTTTGGGGTGATGTGTATGGGCTCACACCCCCTGTATGAGCCCCAACATCGCTCTTACCTGGTGCCCATAATGTTGCAGGAACAGTTCTGAGTTCCTCTTCCTCTCATTTTTTTTTTTTTTCCCCTGAGAGGGTAAGGGAGGCAGCTAAAAAAATACCAAGGGGGTTAATCAGTTCCACTCCCCGCCTGCAGGGGAGCCAGCACGGCGCCGGCTGCATCCATGCCCTCCTGCTAGGGCTAAACATGGTGTTCCTGCCAGGAACTCTCTCCCAATCGGTAATGTCAGACATCTCTGTCATCCATTCACCGATGTCCTGCCATTGAGGCTCCTCGCACACGTTTGCTAGTGACACGTGTGGTTTAGATCGAGGAAATGAGAACAGGTCTTCCTGTTCTAATGGGGTTTGCACCATTGCCACAGCCCACACGCAATCCCACACAATAGCAGTGACAACCAAACAATCATGTTTTCCAACCTTAAATTTATCCTCAAAACCTCTATCGGGGCCCTCACTCACATGCAGCGTGCAGTGCAGTGACCCCTACGGTCTCAACATCAAATCACCTGGCAACAAACTACACACTTCACACATGAAGTGTTCCCAACACTCTCCTCCTGCACTCTGCAGCTCATAAACATACAGTGGAACTCCTGCTGATAACTGAACTGCAACACAGCTAACTCCCACTCCATAAACAACCCCTCAGGCCTGCTACTCAGGCCCAACGTACACATTAAATCAAAACCCATAACATACATTTAACAGTTAAAATTAAAAATTAATGTTCAAATGTATTATTTCATCTACATCGGAGAGGCTTTTTTTTTTTCTTTGAATGGGTGGCACCACTATAAACCTAAATCTTTTATTTTAGTGCCGTTTACAGTCAGTGTTATTTTAGGCAGGCCCTCCGGCCCTACACTAATCTTCTGCAAGCATTGATAAATTAAATGATAATTTAAACCAGTTACTTTCCTTTTGTTGTCTTCCAGTGGTCCTGTACCGTCCAGCCTCTCCGCTGCCCGTCAATCTCTGGAATTTCTGTTTCTCTGCTCAGCATTTTCTTCATTTTCAGGACAATCTCTTGCAAAGTGTCCTAGTTTTCCACAGTTGTAACATTCACCACCTCTCCTCTGGGGTAACTCTCTCGTCTCCATCCACCTCGTCTTCTTCCTCTGCCTCTGACGTGGCCCCTCCCGCGTTCTCTGGGAGTTCTCTGCACCATGGTCTCAGCTTACTTCTGGATTTTCTTGTTCACTCTCCATGCCAGCTGTGCCTCGTGATGCTTGGCATGATCTTCTATGGTTTTCAGGGTAGCGTTGTTGTACCCAATGCACTGGGCTCTGATGAGGTCACTTATGTCTTTTCTCATGCTTACCAGGAAGCTGTTTCTTAGGTGGGCTTCCCATGGGCTGGCCTCCGCCGCCCTCCGCTCGTGTGCTGGTGCTACAAGACTGCTGTGGTCAGTGTGAACTCTTGTCTCATGAGGAAGTCGCTGACAGGTTCTCCGTCTTCTTGTTTACATGCAGCTATTTTGGACGTGTTGATAGTGGCTGGGTGTGCAGCTTCCAGCCTTGCGACCAGGCGTCCTACAATCTCTCTGTAGGGCCCGTTTGGATCCTCCTGTCCAGCTGCTGTTCCCACTCAGTGTTGTGGAGTCGGACGTCATCGGACGTCTCCCGGTGTCCGGTCTCGGTCTATCTTGTTTGACTGGATGACAAGACTGAACAAAAGCTGTCAGTTCTTCGCCGAAGCGCTTACCTCCCATCTCTGTCGGTTTACCCAGGCCCACCGCCGCCTTCATGATGTCATCTCCTGTTCAGTGACGGTGGACCATGATGTCTCCTTCAGGGCCTGTGACCTTGACCATTGGGAAGGTCGTTGCGCACCCTGGGGTGGTCAGTTCAAGCATCACCTGACCCTTTCTTTCTGTGGCACGGCTTCTTGTGTGTGCTGCCACGGGTGAAGCTGGCGGCGGGGGTGGTGGTGGCGTTGGGGAGGTGGCGCTTCCCATCTTTCGGCTGGCGCATTCCATCGCCTGGCGGACGTCATCATACGGGACTAGTGGCCCTGGGTGCAGCGGCAGCTGTTGGGCTGGTGGGAGTGAGGGAGGCAGAGGTTGTGGTTGTGATACCTGATGGGAACTGATGGCGCTGGAGCTCACAGTGCAAGTGTGGCAGACAGAGTTTGCTGTCGTGGTGGCGCCAGAGCTGGTGGCGCTGGAACTGGCGGTGGAGGTGCGGGAGGCAGGGGTAGCGGCTGTGGGTGAATCTGAGCGTGGCGCAATTGCTGAGCCGGGTTGGCTGGCGCAGATCTCGGTGGGGCAGCGTCGAGGTCTGGTCGGCTACAACAACACACTGAGAGACTTTGTTAGTACACTTTTTAATCCCTACCTGTCGTGCTTGCCTTTTCTCGGCTTCTTCAAACCAACATTTAGCTTTTTCTTCCATATCTGCTTTATGTTTAACAAAATACTTACGAGTTTTTCTCTATCTGCGACCTTGGGCTCTGTTTTTATTCTCTCAACTAGTCGGCGCAGATAGTCTACACTCAATGTTCCCTTTGAACCAAACCCATAATGCTAAAAAAACCCACATGTCGAGTTACATCTTCTAAATAATCTCTGGTCATTTGGTAATTTACACTTATAATAATTATTATTATTATTATGCTATGAGCCTCCGATGCTTTACTCTTATTATGTATTCTACCCAAATGATGTTTACCCATAATTCTAGATAATCCCAGAGATGACCCTTCACACTTTTTTTTTTTTTTTTTTTTGTGAGGGGTCCAAAAAAAAATCCCAAATCAATTAAACACGTCAGAAAAAGTCCTCAAAATTTAGATCCGCTACTGCATACCAACGTAACAAACAGTTCCACCCGCCCCTATCGGATATCTCTGCCGCTCCGGAGCTAGCCAACACCGTATTACGTCTAATCAGTGCGCTTCTGCCCAGCTGGATCTCTGGCCAGACTGACGGGCGCTAGGCTAAGTCCTATCTCGCGTGGGCGATATCGCAGTATCCCCACCTTATAGACTTTATATTCTCAGGCGATACCTCTCTGTATCCCTGTAGGCGATACCTCTCTGTATCCCTGTAGGCGATATCTCACTATATCCCTATCGTATAACAGAGATCATCCGGCGGGCAGACACTGGCGGATATTTAACACTTAAAAACAAAAAAAAATTCCTAGAATTTTATAAACTGAAAATTCCCACTCACTGCGGTTTGTTTGATCGGGCGGAGAACACCACCGGAGACTGGCGGTGACATCACTCCCTGGATAGGTACTTTCCCTTTGCTCGTGGGGTTCCCACTTTGCCCAGCCCAGCCAGGGATCTCATCCCCCGGGGAGCGTCCTCGAAGATCAGTCACCGCCTTTCCGGGGTGCCTCTCGCCGATCCTGCTCGTGACGCCAAATTGTCGTGGAAATTTTCTAATAAATGGATGAGGACTCAGACGTGGTTAAATGATTAATTTATTACAAAAATATAAATATATATAAATAGGACAAAGACAGGTACAAGACAGACACAGACATGAGAGTCTCATTCAAGCATGACAACTCTGAAGGCAGGGGGGCGCTCCCCCTGCTTATATACAACCTTAAACACAATTCAGCAGTTCTAACAGCAGGTTATCTTTAGCACAGCATGTTCCAAAACATAAGCGTCCAGCAGGCTACTTTGTCTCACATGTGTGTATCTCCTAATATGGACTTCCCTAGAGTTAGCGGAAGCAACTGATGTATCAGTTGAACACAGAGAAAGCTAAATGACCCAAGACTAGTAGCCTAGTGACTACCAGTTAACAGAGTGCTCTTACCCTCAGCACTCTCCCTGACCTGGGTCACGTATAGCACACATGCATAATATGAACTAAACATGGTTACACTGAATCACACTACTTCATTATTGTAGTCCTTCTGCTTAGTCAGAATGGACATGTACTAAATCATAAAGTTCATAATGATCTCTTATAATAACTAAACATGATCTAATCAATGATAATTAGTCAATAATCAATAATTTCTCTCACAGCTGTCAGAGAGGGAGGGGCAGATGGAGAATCTGCGCTCAAGCCAGCAGGGTCGGGAGCACGAGCTTTAATACTGACAGATGCAATTATTTTATTAGCATCACAGTGTTTGTGTGCAAATCTAAAAAAAAAATTAAAACATTGTCTTTGAGATATACTTTAGAATTTCATTAATGCAGGATCCATTCCACATATCACCACAGTGTCTTCCCCCATGATACGCTGCACCACCTCACAAACTGCGCTAAGAGGCTTGCCCGGTGGTCCTCCACCTGAATGTGATTCAGTTAGAATGTATGCAGTATCCAAAATAAATCAGAGAAAACATATGAATAACAAAAGAAAGAAGGAAACAATTTTTTTATAAAGATTATTTATTAACTACGTAAATACGCTGTGTTATTTTACAAAAATCATGACTGCAACATTATTAAGTTAAATGTGAAGGTATTTCAACATTTTCTGAATTTTATCTTGACATTTCTCAGGAAATATTCTTGAACATGAAATCCGATCCAGTGATTGGTTCTTGCAGGGAGTTTTGAAACGACGTCATCCAGGATCAGCTTTGCGGTACAGCCAGGTGTCGTAAATCAGCTCTGAGACTGACACTTACGAATTGCTCCTACACTTCGCTTAAAGTGAGACTGAGAGACTTGATAACTAACTTTTAGTCTCAGCTTTTAACTAAGAATTATTTTAGACATAAGTCAATTCTTAGCAGCATTCTTAGGAGTAATTCTAAGAAGTTTGATAAATACGGGCCCAGGTCTCTAGGCGTATCTCAGCATGCTTGGCAGATATTGCTTCATGGATGACTACTCACCACTTGAAGCTCAACCCTAGCAAAACTGAGCTTCTGTACATTCCAGGAACCCCAAACCCACACAATGACCTCACAGTTTCCTTTGAGAACATCTTGTTAACAACATCAGAAACTGCTAGAAGCCTGGGTGTAACGTTGGACAACGAGTTGTCCTTCTCAACACATGTTTCTGTGTTTTTTTTTTTTTTGTATTTCTCTGTACAGCGTCCTTGGGTACTTTGAAAGGCGCTATAGAAGTGGAAATAATAATAATAATAATTATTATTATTATGTTTCAAAGCTGACCCTTTCTCCTCTGCAACATACGGAGAATATGACCCTTCCTTTCACAGGAAGCTACTCAAGTGCTTCTGCAGTCTCTAGTAATCTCTAAGCTGGACTACTGCAATTCCCTTCCCTCCCACTTGTCATCACTTGCAGGTCTTCCTCTACGGATCATCAGACCTCTACAACTAATTCAGAATACTGCAGCACGACTGGTCTTCAATCTACCCAATTCTCACATGTGACTCCTCTGCTACGCTCTCTTCACTGGCTTCCAGTAGCGGCACGCATCAGATATAAAACCTTGATGCTTGCATACAAAGCCAAAAATGGCCTGGCCCCTCCCTACACAATGTCCATGGTAAAAAGCCGAGCCGTACAGCGAACACTCAGAACCTCAAGCTTGGCTCGACTTGAAACTCCGTGCTTAAAGTCTCATGGAAGACAAAGCTCCAGACTATTTAAAGGTCCAGAAATTGTGACCCTGTCTCATGGTGTGAGGTCACTTGGGTTTGTTATAATAATGTTGGTGGAATGTGGTTTCTCGGAGACCCTCAAGACCGTGCTATGTCTGGTCTTATGTTATGCTGATAAACACATTGGAGTGCACGCCGGTCACTAGCACATATTGAGTTGTTCATATGTATAGTTTTAACTATGTTTCTGTTTTATCTGTGTATTACTGTGGATACAATGCTAACACTCATTGGTGATTAAGAAACCAAGAAGATACCTGAAAATGTGTTTGGTGCTGCCATTAGATTAATGGATGTTTCCTTGTTCATCCATCTACTCCAGTGGAACAGCTACAGAAACTGCTAACCCACCCCTAACTCACTGGAGAAGCTGACATCCGCACTGAACTAACTACACTGACTGCATACAATGTAAAAACACGGATTGTTCAGCTGGACCTCCCAAGGGAGGATGGACACCCTCAAATAAATCTGGCTTTGAGTGCATAAATCGTACAGTTCTGCAACTAAGATGCGTGTTTAGATGATGAGCGTGTCAGATGACCCACGGATTTGCTCTTGCAAAAGCACATTGCTCTTGTGAGTGTGTAAGCCTTTAATCTATAAGCAGATATTCTCAATGTCATAAAATTATCTGTAAGTTGAGACATTAATAAATATAAATTGAGCCAGTAAAACTGACACTGTGGCTCTATATTCATAAGTATCATTAGAACACGATTATTTCTGCTTAATATACCGGCACTGAATTGCTTTATCATTGTGATTTCTATATAAAACCAAAGAAAATGATTGGATACTTTTACATTATTGGGTACTTTATGTTGCAATACTATTTTTTTGTTTATATTTAAAGAATTTCATTTAAAAATCAACTAAGATAAAATGGCTATGAAAACTCGTCAACCACGGTGCATCTGACCAGTTTCCATAGCTGAAATCGTTTTGTTCAGTGCTACCGCGAGTTTTACTTATTTGGACATTGTGCCGTGGGGTGAGGAAGCTGTGATATGACATGTTTGCTGACTGTTTTACGACCTGTTTAGTAGCTGGGCCACCCAGTGGAGGATGGGTTCCGTCTTGAGTCTTGGTCCTCCCAATATTTCTGCCTTAACACACCCAGGAAGTTTTCTGCACCCAAACATTTGCCATTGAACTATATAATCAAAACACCAGTAAAACATTCACAAAGATGCCATTTGTGAAGCAGGAAGAACAATTGGGTTGTAATGATCATTAATTAAGGTAATTAAGGTATTTTCCTTTCAGATTTTACAATGTCAGCACATTTGTACTACTAGCACAGTCAGACCTGATGCTGTCTAACGAGCTGTGCTCTTCGGCCTGAAGAACAGTGATAAGAAACAGCCCAATGCAGCCTGCAGAGATATACGCTCACTAGCCACTTTATTAGGTACACCTTCCTAGTTCTGGGTTGGACCCCCTTTTGCCTTCAGAACTGTTGCTGCAGATTTGTCGGCTGCAAATCCATGATGCGAATCTCCCGTTCCACCCAAAAGTGCTCTATTGGATTGAGAACTGGTGACTGTGGAGGCCATTTGAGTACAGTGAACTCATTGTCATGTTCAAGAAACCAGTCTGAGATGATTTGCGCTTTATGACATGGCACGTTATCCTGCTGGAAGTAGCCCTCAGAAGATGGGTACAACGTGGTCATAAAGGGATGGACATAGTCAGCAACAATACTCAGGTAGACTCGGGTAGATGCTCAATTTGTACTAATGGGCCCAAAGTGTGCCAAGAAAATATCCCCCACACTACTGCACCACCACCAGCCTGAACTGTTGATACAAGGCAGGATGGAGCCATGCTTTCATGTTGTTGACACCAAATTCTGACCCTACCATCTGAATGTCGCAGCAAAAATCAAGACTCATCAGACCAAGCAACATTTTTCCAATCTTCTATTGTCCAATTTTGGTGAGTCTGTGCTAATTGTAACCTCAGTTTTCTGTTCTTAGCTGACAGGAGTGGCACCCAGTGTGGTGGTCTGCTGCTGTAGCCCATCCGCATCAAGTTTTGATGTGTTGTGCGTTCAGAGATGCTCTCCTGCATGCCTTGGTTTTTGGCTTTGAGTGCATAAATCGTTGTACAGTTCGGCAACTAAGATGCATGTTTAAATGATGAGCATGATGAGTAACGACTATTTGAGTTACTGTTGCTGTTCTATCAGCTCAAACCAGTCTGGCCATTCTCCTCTGACCTCTGGCATGAACAAGGCATTTGCGCCCAAAGACTGCCGATCACAGTTTCTGAAATACTCAAACCAGCCCATCTGGCACCAACAACTATGCCACATTCAAAGTCACTTAAATCACCTTTCTTCCCCATTCTGATGCTCAGTTTGAACTGCAGAAGATCATCTTGGCCATGTCTACATGCCTAAATGCATTGAGTTGCTGCCATGTGATTGGCTGATTCGACGTTTGCGTTAATGAGCAGTTGGACAGGTGTACCTAATAAAGTGGCCAGTGAGTGTATATTACAGTAATAAAATGCTGCCCTCTTCTGGTAAAATTGCAATAAATTAATTTTGGCGCCTTGACTTCAATACCTCTTGAGGCTCATGTGAAGCCATGTGTTCCCAGACACACTCCACTTTATCTTTGTGTTTTTTTGTTGGTTTGTTTTCTTTGTATTCTGAGCCACTCTGGTTGAGCGTCTTCACTGTAACTTTGCTGATCCAATGAAAAAAATGTCCATGCTTCATCAACTTTTCAAGATTTTATTCTCTTTTGACAACAGACAAGAAGTAAATATCGTTTTACAAACACTTAAAATATTTATATCTAAGTCCGTTCAGTCTCTCAAGTTAGTGACTGTACATTATCAGGCCCAAACATGTTAACACAAAATAAATATGATGAAAAGCTTATTGTCCATATTACAAATAACAAATTCACTGTCTATATAAAGGCATAATAACAAATGTTATACACAAATAAAAACAAATGAAAGACAATTACCATGTGCCATATACAAAATAAGGTTATTTTGGACACTAAGTCTTTTCTCTTACCCACAGTGCTACAGTTATCTTCATTACTGAACTCTGGTCATAGAACCCATTACACTCCACGTAAAAATAGACTTTTACATAAAGACTATATTTTTATAAAAACATAATTTTTTATATTTTAGACACATTTTTGGCAGTTTATACTTTTATACTTAACTATTATATGACATTTAAAATAATTTCTAATTACGGTTAGACATCAAACAATGAATTTATGACAAACAAAATTTTGTTAAATGGCTCTGAGGTTGTAGTGAAAGTGTGTTAACATGTAATTAATAGAGTACACCTATGAATTCTTGTGCACTCTAATAACCGCACAATTGACTGGAGTGTCTTCATACTGAATGATCTGCAGATCAATTTAATAACACTTTGGAAAAAGCAATACATCCCAACTGAGCATGATCTGTACAACCTGTAGTCAGACCTAAATCAACCACGGAAAGGGTCAGTGATGGATCTCAACTTGCCCTTGTTCTGATTCAATTTGACCTCTTTAGAGGATCAATGACCATTTAGGGCAGGGGTAATCAATTAAATCTTTCCGCGGTCCATTTTTGGCAGATAGCTCAGACCTTAGGTCCGGGTCCGCGACGCCGAACGAAAGTTGTTGAGCGGAGCGGAGCGGGGGTGGGGGGGTGTGGGGCGTACGAAATTTGTTGAGCGGGGGGGGGGGGTGTCGAACGAAAGTTGTTGAGCGGGGGGGGGCAACGTAACACTCAAATTGGTGGTGAACGTAACACTCGTCTGAAAATAAATTCTGCGGTTTAAAATATAGTCTCCCGTTAAAAATTTTTTGGCATTTGGGTCCGTATCCAGTTAATCAGGAATGTGATTGGGTCCGGACAGGACGGCGTTCGGGTCCGGATCCGGACCGCGGTCCGCCATTTGGTGATACCTGATTTAGGGTATGCTAGTATGACGCATGTATTTCTCTAACACTGCCCACGTCTACCTCACAGCCATTTTTTATAACGAGAGAGAGAGAGAGAGAGAGAGAGAGAGAGAGAGAGAGAGAGAGAGAGAGAGAGAGAGAGAGAGAGAGAGAGAGAAGAGAGAGAGATTGTAACATGTATAGCATATTGTTTGATCATTATGAAGCAATGTAGCAGTATGTCATTTAAGAATTGCACGTGACTGACAGGACAACGCACAGCCCCCCCCCCCCCCCCCCCCCCCTTAACAACCTAATTGAACTCATTAACGGTTTGACAAGGCCTATTACACGATGAATTAGATGCATTATCGTGGGGAAAACACCAAGCAGTTTACTCCTGCCCGGGAAAGTGTAAGGCTCGGTCAACTATACTTTAAACTAATGACTGATGAATTACAGTCACATCTGCTACGAGTACAATAACTTAAATGTAGAATATAATCCCATTACAATTATTACATCCCACGTGATAGCACATGCCTATAAAATGTTTCGAAATAGCTATTTTCACAAAAGCATTTTAAGGGCCAAATTTCTGCTTCGGTCAGCGTGTGTCCTAATATTCAGAGTGAAAGCCGTTACGATTCTGATTAACATGCACAGGTTCCACGTTTAGAGATTTTATTTACTGAAATTAATGCCAAAGCATTTTTTATGTTACGTGACTTGCATTGTAAAACGCAGCAATTTACCAAGAGGGTGAGAGACTGTTGTTTTGCTCAATTTAATTGTTCTACAAATACAGAAATCACAACATTATTTATCTTAAAACGCGTGGAAGCTGTAGGCTATTTTTAGACCGTTTTAACCGCGCTATTTACAACGGTTCTGGGCCATTTTACATCGTAATGAATGACTATGTGTATTTTTAAACAACACTTTTTCATTGGTTCAAATAACTGTACATGTTTAAAACTATAGCTATAATATTGTGTAACAGTTGTAATCACACCCTCAAATAAATTTGGCTTTGAGTGCATAGATCATACAGTTCTGCACCTAAGATGCGTGTTTAGATGATGAGCGTCAGATTTGCTCCAGCAAAAGCACATTGCTCTTGTGAGTGTGTAAGCCTTTAGTCTATAAAGAGCGACACTGTGGCTCTATATTCAAGGTATCATTAGAACACGATTATATCTGCTTAATTTATCGGCCCTGAGTTGCTTTATCATTATAATTTCCATATAAAATCAAAGTAACCGATTGGATAGTTTTACGTTATTGGGAGAATTATGTTGCAATATTATATTATTTTTTTCGTTAGTATTTAAATTATTTCATTAACTTTGAGCAAAAAGCAACTGAGATAAGGTGGCTAAACTCGTCAAGGGTGCATCTGACCAGTTCCTATAGCTGAAATCGTTTTCAGGTTTACATATTTGGACATTGCCGCGGGGGGATTACTGTCCACAAAGCTACGGGTCTGAATCACGGACGGAACATTTACTGTTATCAAGCGTCAATATGTCATGAATTTAATAAAGTTGTTAATATAAAACGTGAACACGCAGCGTGGTGTCTCACCCAGATGAATCTGAGGTGTGATGTTTGTCTACAGGCGCTGTGCGTGGTGCGGACGGGATTAACCTGCTGGGCCCAAAGTAACAGTCGCAAAATACAGTGGCCAAGCGGAGTGGAATTGTAAATTGTCTCTGCACAGAACCCAGTCTGAATCACAGGACGTTAACGTGAATTCCAGTGTCAATTCAGCCCGTTGGCTCGAGTGACACCGTTTGCTAGCTAGAGAATTGGTAATATTACATTATTAAACCTCTGCTTGCAGGAAAAAATCCCACCAATGCCTGCATTAAGACAAAAAACATATATTGAAAAGGGCTATAAGAATATATGGTTATATAGGACTTTAATCTAACCGAATATAATACTTAAAAGCGAAAGAATAGTACAAACCAATAATGTACGTTGTGCTCTATAATTGTTGCAAGTCGTCTCGTGAGTAACTGCGCCATATACAGAAAATGTCTCGACCGAAAAAGGCAACTATAGCTACTATACAATATCAATTAAAGTGTGATCAATACTTCATACCCAAATCAACAGCTACAGAGAAGCCTAATCAAGACCAGTATCTGTCGGGGTAGGACGGGGGTCTACGATATAAATAACGTTTAAAACACAAAATGCATATCACAACAAACCTTCATTGGCTATTTTCATTTCGGTACCGTTTTCAATATCCATAAATAATATCCATAAATTCGGAAAGTTTATCTTCAATGTACTCTGCTGTTATCACAGTATGATAACATATAGAGTTCATATGTGGTCTTTACCCCAAACACACTCGTCCCTTATTTCTCGTCGTTACCTTCTTGTACACGAATACCGAAACGCTTTCTGTTGTCTAACGACACTAAATCTCTGTGGCACCAAAGTGGGTTTATTACCCGTGGAGAGTTGTGAGTTCTGAACGTGAATTCAGGACTACTGACCGCGAGGGGGTGATGTCGCATCTCCCAAGCAGTCCAACTTCTGTAGACATGTTCAAAACTTCACTATTCACACACGGTTCCGTTCACAGGCCCAGAGTTGTGAACACTGCACATCTAGACCTATCTGTTTTAGTTGTCGTTTTTACTTGATACACGAGGTTATGGAAGGATTTGGAAGCATGCAGGATTATGGTCTAATAGTCATTCTAACCTGGGGTTAAGACGTGGTGCAGATCTAGTAATATACCCGCACATCGTGGTCCTGTTATATTGCCTGTTTATCCTTCACAAAAGCACTGTTGAAGATGGTATGGCAAGGCACGCACTTCCTCATAACTGGGCAAAACTTAAATCTGTTTTTAAACTAACTTAAAAAACAAATTAGATAAATAAATTGTATGATGACAGTAGTCTGTGGGTTTTAGTTTATGAGGCTATATATAGTGATTCAAATTTCTAAACAAAACGAAATCGATTTACTAACTGCCTCATGCAATTGATCTAATATTCTTTTCTCCTCAAGTTTTAAACTGTTTATCAAATATTGTTTTTTTTATCGTGAAATTCCTTAGCAACAGTCCGATATGCTATATGATCATTAGCCCTACACAGTGTCATCATAAGTAATCTGCCATATTAAAACATTTGTGGTGATAAGGCAAAGCGATTGTTGAGTGTGTAATGCGGTTTGTCAAAGGGGGAGAGGTGCAGACAGCAGTGCCCGATATCACCGGCGCTGCGCTGCGAGAGGCGGTCTGCACGGCGCCGTCCTACTGAGCACAGAGACGAACAACTGCTCCTCTCTGCAAACTACCCGTTGTGATCTTTTGGATAATAAAACAAGTGAGTTTTGTTTTCTTTTTAGCCTGGGGCGTGAAGAGGAAGAAAGAGAAAGGGAGAGTCGATCTTCTTTGAAATGAAGCGACAGATCCTTTTTTCCTCTTTTGTGAGAACCTCTCCTCCATTGAGTTGGTGCGCTCACCCGTGTGATCCCCAGCTTATTGTCATTAGGTATTTATTAATTGTTGTGTGCTGGGTGTAATTGAGCGGTGAGTGACTCCGTGCCAAAGGGCCACACCACCACTGTGGCGCGTCGAATAACACAGTCTTACTTCTTTGACACTGGCCCGTGACCGATTGGGTATTTATATTGTGTGGATAAAAGTATTTTTAATCTATGCAATTCTCTTGAGTAGCTACTTTTAACTGCAGACGAAGTAGAATTTGTAAAAAATATTTTGAACTTTATTTTGTGTTCACAAAAACGGACAGGAAGGTTAGTTAGGAGGGTTAGTTAGCGCTCCACAGCCCACAGAGCATTGCTTTCCCTCCTTGACATTTTAGGAATGATAGTTTCTCCTCGCCCGGAGCTACAGCCACACTGGAGCCGGCGCGACACCGCCAGATTGCTTTTGCTCATTATGGCAATTATTTTACTGCCGTTTAAGCCCAGGAGCAGCCGGCTTGGCGGAGCCGCACAAAGTCTCACTTTGAAAATACTCAAAAGGTTGTAATTCCACTTTATTAGTGTCTCCGTGCTGTAACTGATCATTCAGGGACAACTTAACCCTCACTAGTCACGTCTGTCCTTTCGGCCTGTAATGATGAAGAACTATAATGTCAACGTGAGCGTGTGTTACTCGCAGCACACTTCATACCTCTAACAAGGGGTAACGGGATACCACCAGAATAATTCAGTGTATTAGCAGGCTCAGACCCGGTCTTTAATTTAACATTATTTAAATCCGCATAACCTATATTGTGTATAGATAGGTCCGTTGAACCTACCTAGGCTTTTTTTCAGAAGAATATGCAACAGCTGTAGAAATACATGCTTTGTCCGCCCAAATCTTGACAGTTTACATATATATGTATAGGAGGCGTGATCTGTCCGCGACCCCAACACGGACCGCAGTAAACTCATTAAATTATGACATAAACCACTTACTAAAACGCCTCTGAAAAAAAGATTTAAATCTGGTAAAAATGTGACTTAAGTAGACCTGCATGAAATTGTATCCAATACAACAAATTAGGCTGCTGGTATAAACCTACAGCACTAGTTATACTACTAGGCGATAGTAGTTTAGTTTTTTGTGCGACCTGCTAAGCTATTCATTTAAACTACACACATCTAAAGCCGTTTGTACATTTGAAACGGACTTTAATATTTTACTAAGGTAGTTCGTTCCACACGTACCTGTTGCCTAATTTAAACAGATGCTTTACTTTCATTAAATCTCCGTCTTTGTGGCTCCACGGCGTTTGCGCTAAATTCGAGCACATTTGAGTGAATGTTAGAGAGCAAAGTTAGGAGATGTTACACTGTTCATGTTTATTCTCACGTAGAAACAACAAATGCCGAATAAAGAAAAAAAACAATTAAAGAATGTACTATTAATTTATTCAACAAATATATTCATAATATAAATGTGTGTCTTCAAATATACAATATTTTACAGTACAGAATATCCCTTTCGAAGGGAACCACTGAAATAACAGTCAACACTGTTCATTTCTTAAAATTTATGGTCTTCGGATTCGGCAGATTTAAAAAAATGACTAAGTATTAATAAACGCATTACCATGAATGCATATAAATAGAAGCATATGATGTTTATACAATGGAGTGTGTTGAGTCCTCGTAATGGTGAGAGCGCCCATACCTACCTTTGGCACTGTGATACATCATTCAGGCGCTCACAGTGTTTATACAGGCCGAGTTAAGGCCTCTGGCAGGTAAGTCTCTTTTGGCTCGCCACCATGGCACATAAGGTCACGAAGAAGTGTGTGTTCATGTCGCACAGAGCGCTGTAAGCCCTCCATCCGCGTCCGGCTGAGGTGGTAGTCCGTGATGAAGCTGCTCCCGCTTAGATTCCTGCACATCTGTCTCACGGAGCTGAGAGAAGTTCGCACAAGCCTCATGCTAAATGATACATGCTGTATCCTACATGTGCTGCGTACAGTCCGACGGGCGACACGGACATGGAGTGTCTCTGGAACGGATGCGAGCCTCCGTAGGACCCGGGCATGTGCGCGCCGAGCGGAAAGGAAATCCCGAAGGCTGGAGGTAGCATCGGTTTGGCAGCCATCTTCAGTTTCTCCAGCTCCGCCTCCTGGAGCCGTTTAGCCTTGGCTCGCCGGTTCTGGAACCAGATCTTCACCTGTGTCTCCGTGAGGTTCAGGGAGCTGGAGAACTCCGCGCGCTCCGCGATGGACAGATACTGCTTCTGGCGAAACTTCCTCTCCAGCGCCAGCAGCTGCGACGTGGTGAACGGAGTCCGAGGCTTTCGGTTAGTCTTGTGTTTTCTCAGAGGGCACGCAGGAGGACTCAGACGTCCTTAAAAACAAGATAAACATAGCGTTAGATTGATGAAACAGCGACAGATTTATTATCACATCAAACATTGGTGCACGGGCCTACTTTCATATATGCCCGATAGTACGCCAACATTTCTCAATAATTAGATTTTACGACTCAGTGTGTGTACAGATATATTAATCTTTACTACTTGCTCAAAGTCAGCACAATTGTAAGAGCTCGGGCTTACTTGGAGGGGTGGGGGAGAAACGAGGGTTCTGCATCCACGAGGTCCGGTCCTGCTGCTCGGGGCTTTCAGTTTTAACCAGTGCGTCCTGGTGCATTTTCATAATCCCTCCATCTGAGAAGGAGGATTCAGTGGCCAGAGGAGAGACGACAACACCGTCCTCGCTTGAGCCCATCCTGGAACCGAGCGAGTGCGAGGTCCCGGCTGCTGCAGCGGGGGACTGGGTGTCCCGGCGGGGCGTCCGGTGCGCCATCAGCGCCTCCACGCTGAACGGCAGCGGCGCCACTTTGCCTTTACGCGCGTCCTCCACCGGCGCGCTCACGCTCGTCTGCATTTCGCACTTCTCGCCGAGACCGAGTGGTGAAGGAGGGTCTTCACTGTTCAAACTGACGGACACGGAAGACATGGAGACACTCGGGGCCATACAGACCGTGCTGCTTGTCGCTTTGCGATACCAGTTTTCTCCTCAAGTCATGTAGTTATTCTGCATCCAGCACATCTCAGCGTTTCTCTTAGCGACCACAGGCAGGGACTAATAAGGCGGAGTCAAACACTGTCACTGTCCAATCAGCGTCGAGGTGGGCGGGGTTTAGAGTTTCTCAGGAATATCCCCAAGTTGACATTTCTAGTTCTATTGTTATTTACTTGGTACAAAGTAAATGGTTCAGATAAATTTTAATCTCCAAAACAGAAAAAAGTAGACAAGCTATTTAAGCGTAAGAACAAATAAATGGCAGAGACTGTCCTTATAGTAATAAATGCGCAATGATTATAATGGGACCTCAAAAACGACAGTGACGACAAAATATGTTTGTTTTTGTTTCTTTTAAAGAAATATATAGTTGGGACACGTGGGTGCCCTGGTACTGCTGTTCGGGGTTTGGCTGTGTAAGTGACTGGGCTTCTTGCTGGGAAAAGTTTATTGATAGCTGCAGGGCTGGAATCATTGCGAAACACAAGGCACCGCAGTCCGTTAGCGGTAATTACCGAGCCCAGAGGAGGGATCAGCGGGTTTTCCCCCTTTGAGTGGACCCATTAAAGTAAAAAATGATGTGAGGTAGACACGGGGGTGTGTGGTGGGAGGGGTGCGCGGAGTTTAACCGCTTTAGCTACTTTCAAAACATATTAAGACCGTTCCTCGTTATTCTAATAGAGCAATGCTCTCGGAAATTCTCTTTTTTCATGAAGATTAAATTTAGTTTTATGGAGAGTGATTCAGAGAATCTATTGATATAACCATTGGCTACCGAGCTGAGTGCCACGGGACGCTCTTAAAACACACCCTGACCTGAAAGTGCGCTAGTCTATTAAACCTGCACAGTTTCCACAGTTCGCGAAAACTAGAATTTATTTTATGCAGTAGGCTATAAATACAAATTTATAATTTCCTTCCATAGTCGTGGATAGGTGCTCTGGAACATGTCTACATGGCTAATTGCTGAGTATAAACACTCTGTCCCGATTAGTCGGCTTGTCTAATAGGCAGACAAGTGATGTTGTAAGGCGCCATCGGCGGCGGGATCAAAGTGTTCTGCAGAGATCATTGAAGAACTTCAACTCTGCTCCACTCACGCCCGCCCTAGCCTCGGGACACTCGGCTATTCAGACTGAAAAATTAGCTTTCTCGACCTATCGCACGCCACTTTCCACTGTTCTTTTCATTGGCACTATTTAGTGCAACAGGCAAGTGACTTGAGCCCAGTCAAAATTCCTCTGCTGCAAGGAGAATGTGTCAGAACAACACCGGCAATTCTGCAGAGCTGGATTCGTGGTTTTCGATGCTACATTCGGCATTATTATTTCTGTTTTATCAGGAGGTGTAAGTCCGAGACACTCCACACTAGCATGTGTTGTTAATTGTGTCGCTCTCGGCCAAATTCCGGGCATCTCACCGGCGAGCGGAACACTGTACATCGGAGTCTTACACCAGCGCAGGCTGCACTGCTCTACTGGTAAACAGTAATTGGTTGTAACTGATAAAATTACACGCAAGCGGTAATTTAGCATTTCCTTAATTTCACATCCGGCACTTACGCGGAATAAATCTGCAATTACGCTTGGAGACACTTACAGCCCATTAGACGAAATGAGTGGCGCTGTGTGTCGAATGCTTTGAAGTCTCGAGATCTCATAGGCTGCAGGTCTGTTTGAAGTCTCTGCTCCGCGTGCACTTATGTACTCTTATGTGTCGTAGATTAGAACATACACTCGTAAAACGGTCCACATAAGCACAAATAACTCCTGCGTGTCTGGCCGGGGAACAGCATCCGCTCTAAAACATTCATATTCTTTCCAGAATCCCCTCCGATGTCACCGGGGTGTAAGTCAAAGGAGAATTTAGAATTCTAAAATTCTTGATTTTTTTTTTGTATAGACGTAGGCTGCATCTTTTCTGTCTGAGCTGTGCATGGAAAATATTGAGGCAATTTGCATTCCAAACGCCGCGTTTGTTTGCACCGACTTTCCACGGAAAAGACGATTACCATAGTGTTTTATTTAATCTTAAAGCGACAAATGAGGGTTGAACTGTGATACAAAAAGCTTGTAAGCCCAATCGGAGCTTTGTTTGACTTTATAAACTCCACCTTTGATTCTAGGACAGGAGGCTGGACCTCGGAACAATGGGCCTTTGTCGTCCTCTCTCCGAGAGTTGTCTTAACCCTTTTCATGCAAAGTCTGTCAATTCTGACTTAAAAGACTTAAAAGCCTCTGTGGATATCAAAAGACCGTCCTGTGGAAATGTTTGCCCTGGGTGAAAAGTAAAATCTGAATGACTTCAGAATCCTGGGAAGACGCACATGGACTCTATTAAAGTGTAGTATAAAATGTTAAGTGTTTCTGTGCACAATGGCCATCTTTGTGTCTGGCTAAGTTAGGAAAATGTTTACTTGAAATACTAAACTGTTATCAATTTGAGAATTTATTTTAATTTGGAGTCCTAGCTCAGGCCAGTTGAGCCTTTTTAGTTTGATCAAACGCCGCTTGAGTGTTGACCCGCGGGTTATTGCACGCGCTGTCGGACGGTCACTTTAAGTGCGCGTTATGAGCAGGACGCGGGAATGCGCCGTCCCGAGAGGCCTAAATTAATTTGATAGGAGCATTATGATGCTCTTCTGGAAGATGAAAGACCGGGCCGCCGGACCCCTCCAAGATCTCTGTAATTATAGATAATGTATCCTATTTCAAAGCAATTAGCGCAATCAGGCGTAAAGGGCCACTTTGCTGCCATCGAGTAACAATGCCTTACGGTTATTTAAGACTCTAAATGTCGTGCTGAATCCTCGAGTTTAGCCAGATCAGTCGTTCCCAAATGTGTCCTTTTTCACACTCATCATTGCTGGATTGAATAATAAAGATTTTTATTCTGAGGAATCACAACACAACACGGTGCGGTCCATGGTGACGTGATTGGTCATTACTGCTCACTTTGCTGTTGATTCTGTAGTGCGGCTCTCTTGACGATAATAATGTCATGGCTAGTTGACCTCGTTATTGATATGTGAAAAATGTTTAAGGGCAGGGCCGGAGTGGGCCATATTTTCAGCCCGGGAGTTTCATGCCCAAATCCGGCCCAAAATTATATTTCCTTCCCAATCGGCCCAAACTAGAGATTGACATGAGCCGGCCCATCGGGAATCCTCCCGAATCTCCCGATTAGCCACTCCGGCTCTGTTTAAGGGTGTGTGTGTGTCCGTACATTTAAAAAAGTTGCAATGCTATTTCACTAGTTTATTTTGTCCTACAATGTTTTCTTTTCCCGTGAATTCCACGATGTTCAGTTTCTAAATCGTATTATTCAGCGAGATTTTAATTAAATGTGTATTATTATTATTAATAATAATCACTGATGATCATGTTTATTATAACGATGCATGCTTTCACTCGTGAAGGTAGATTTATTAAAATGTTTAATAAACATTCTAAATGGAATTGTGATTGAGGGATGGATGTCTGACAGGCGAGCGTGTTATAGATTATAACCGTTCCTAGAATTGGTGCATAATAATGTTGGTTCGACAAATGCAACGTTTGTGTTCCCAGTATTTTGGTTTTTTCTTACATTATCTCTGTTGTTGATTATGCTGCTATCAAATCTCTACACAAATATCATCGGCTTTAATTATTCTTTCACAAACTTTAGCTCAGCAGCTCATGAGAATATTTTTTCATAGATTTTACTTTCTTTCATGAGACATTAACAAACGAGCATAGTTTATCCACGAGGATGTCAAAATCTATAAAACTGTGTCTTACTTTAAAATTTGACCTCCGTTTGACGCTTAGAAGAGAATAGCCCTTTAGCGATAACCCAGGGGCCCGAATCAATGCGCGTCCTTCTTTGACCACGGGTGTCTCAATTACCTGCATTTAATTTGCTGCGTTTATTCAATTCACGCCATTACACATAGAGCACACTAATACAATTAATGCCAAATCAGTGAGCCGCCTAACGCGATGAAACCGGCAAATAGTTTGATCTCCCCACGAGAGCAAGTCATTAGGTCATGACGCTATGTGCGGTGATCAGTCTGTATCGCGCTATGTGCGGTGATCAGTCTGTATCGCGCTATATGCGGTGATCAGTCTGTATAGCGCTATGTGCGGTGATCAGTCTGTATCGCGTGATGATCAGTCTATATCACATATGAGATGATAAGTCTGTATCGTGCTATGTGCGGTGATCAGTCTGTATCGCTCTATGTGCGGTGATCAGTCTTCACCGTGGCCAGTGAACGCGCTGATTAAGCGCTCAACGGAATGCCTAATAAGCGCATAACGAGTCCCACCGCAGTAATGAATCAAACCTCACATACAATGAGGAAGAAGTCTGTGAAGCATAATGCTTTGTAAGACATACGGTCTGTCATCAAAACCAGGCAACAGTAGCTTGATGACTGGGCAAACATGGTGACCTTGGAAAACAAAAGTATATTTAATATAAGTATATAATAATAATAATAACAATAATAATAATAATAATATTATTATTATTATTATTAACAATATTTACCAGCAGCATATACTCTTTATGTATATTTCATTGGTAGTGGTAAGTGTGTGATGTAACATTAACTGTGAATTATGGAACAGTGGAACAAGATGAGTATATTTGATCAGAGATAATATCTTGATAACACTTACTGGAAACACATTTATTTAATAATTTAAGTTATTTAGACAAGAGAAAAGACAACAAAACAACAACATCCGTTTGAACAGAGCATATGGTATGTTAAATTCTCTGAATGTTGTTTGTTGTACTGTAGAAGTAATTTGTTGTACTGTAATGTAAAACACCTGGGTGTTTTCAAATGCAAAAACTAAACTAACCTAAACTAATCAGTGTGCTGCATCAATGGAGATCAAGAGTGTGAATGAACCTGGCGTGGGTGTGTGTTGCAGATCTATACAATACAGACACACATTTCACAAGCCCATAATCCTCAGTGTTTAATCTGAACTCTCTCTCTCTCTCTCTCTCTCTCTCTCTCTCTCTCTCTCTCTCTCTCTCTCACACACACACACACACACACACACACACACACACACACACACACACACACACACACACACTCACACAAAGAGAGCAATCCAGAGATCAGGGAGGAATCCTATGTAATAATGTCTGATATGAACACTATGGCCCTGAAGCTCACTCATACAGGTATGCTTCTCTTCTCTTCTCTTCTCTTCTCTTCTCTTCTCTTCTCTTCTCTTCTCTTCTCTTCTCTTCTCTTCTCCTCTCTTCTCTTCTCTTCTCCTCTCTTCTCCTCTCTTCTCTTCTCTTCTCTTCTCCTCTCTTCTCTTCTCTTCTCTTCTCTTCTCTTCTCCTCTCTTCTCTTCTCTTCTCTTCTCTTCTGGCAATCCTTTAAGTTTCACCACACTATTTTATGTGATTGAGTGTACTTTTTCCTGATTGAAGTCGGTGAGATCTTGTAGGAGCCAACAGGCTGCTGTTTGGGAAACTGTTGCCATGGTAATGCCTAAAGCATCCCAATGAAAGGAGTGTTTTCAAAACTGTTCATATACTATTCATAGACATAGACTATCTATGAATCTGTCTATCACTATCTATCTATCTATCTATCTATCTATCTATCTATCTATCTATCTATCTATCTATCTATCTATCTATCTAATCTTCATCATCTTACTTATTATATTGTCTTCCATGTCAGTTCAGATGTAGTGAAAGTAAACACACACACACACACATACACACACACACACACACACACACACACACACACACACACACACACACACACACACACACACACACACACACACCGTGATTTAGCAGTAGGTTACTAGAATGAACTAGTAGAACAACCCGGTTTCATTTATTTAAGTGTGTGTGTGTTGGATTGATTTACATTGGACTGTATTTTGTAACCTGGTGTCCATGGGAACCCAACTCTTAGTCTACACATTTGATGTTATGGTTCGGTTTGACAGTTTAATGAAGGTCTCTGAGAGATACCGCCCCTCACCCCCACACACTGCATTAGTGATTCCTGTGTTCTAGAGCTAAGAATCTCTCTCTCTCTCTCTCTCTCTCTCTCTCTCTCTCTCTCTCTCTCTCTCTCTCTCTCTCTTTCTCTGTGCGTGTGCGCGCGCGCGCGCGTTGCCAGTGTAGGTTAATTAGTCTGTTAAGACTCTATTGATTTTGGCTCTGTTAGAGCATCGTCTTTATGAGTCGCGAGGTCTGTGCCTCACGCTCTCTTTATGACGCGGGGAATGTGCTGATCAGCACGAGCCACTATCAGCCGCGCAGCACATGGCGCGAGCGCCGTTTGGTCTCGCCCTCCGACTGTTCCTGCTGCCTCTCGCGCTGACGGATCGCTGCCCTCCCCGCCCCTCCAGAACCGTGCGTCTCATAATTAATTTCTCATTAGACAGGTCTTTATTGTTTAATTTGTGCACTTCGTAATCAAATTGGGCAGATTAATCGCTACAGAATTTAGGGTGAAACATAAACCGGTTTAATTTTCTCTGCTATATTTTTCTCTCGATAAATTCCCACTCAATTACCCTGCAGGACACCGTAAAATCGTTTGCCCTGGGTGCGAGGCTATTCTGCACTCAGACGGATGTGACAGGTTTGGGGTTCCTCGTGGGGCCCAGTGTTAAGGTGCAGTTGATTAAAGCACTCCCACACTCATATATACCCATTACAATCTAAGTGTGAAAGTCATCTGGACAAATTCTTATTGTTATTTATGCACTTGGTATTTCATTCACTCGTTCATTTATTTGTTCATTAGTCCATCTATTAGTACATTAGTGTGTGTGTATGTATGTATGTATGTTAATTCATGTGTGTGTGACTGTGTGTATGAATGTGTGAGTGTTATTAATGACACTGTATATATAGACACGTTACTCCTGTATACTGATATGACCGAGTTTAGAGAAATATTCTCGAATAGCTGGTTTTAGATCCCACACTTTTATGGATTTAAGTCAGCACAATATCACAATTTAAAGCCAATTTCTTTAGGGTCAGGGTTAGGGTCAGGGTCAGGGTCAGTCTCGGTGAACTGCGTTCTCTCCTCTATAACAGTGGGAAATGGTAATTTGTCAGAGCATTTTTACGAGTCGTGTTGAAATAAGGACTGAAACAGATGCTTTAAACACATAATAAAAGTCATGAAACAGTCTCATGCATCATACCTGCTGTTTCTTCAACGTTCTGTTAAAACACAGCAGCCAACAGCAGTAAGTGAAAACAGAGACACACTCTTTACAAATACACATACACAAATACACAAAGTTTGCATGTGTATTTCAAATGCACATATATTCTCACTCAGACAGTTTGTATATTTCACGTTTTCATTTTTACCATAACATCATGTATGACATCATCATGAAGTCATGGTGAAATCATCATGCTAAACACCATCGTGCTGCATATTAATATTTTCCACTTGGTGTTTTTCCATTTTAGGTTTACATGTTGTAGACCTCTGCACATGCTTGCCTATTCCTTCATACTCATGTAGTCTCTCGTGCTTATTTAATTTCTCATGCTCATCTTGTCTCTCAGTCTGCAGATGTTTTGTCTGAGGTGTGAACACACGTGGCAGGCACACCTTGCTTATTTGTAGCAAAATCATTGTTTGTGCAGTTTGGCTTTAGAGGCCGTAAGTTAAGAGAGGTGTTGAAGAAGGTATCAGAATTCAGTGAAAGGCCAGTGGTTGTGGATGAGGATGATGATGATGATGATGGCTCAGACGGGGTCAAGAGTCTAAGGGTGTCATGATGATATCATAATGGTCCAGATGAGCAGACAGCACTGAGCATATATTAGTTTCTCTCAGTAGATTTGGTACATTTCTGACATCATGCTTTACATTGGCATGGTTTACACTGGCATCGCAAATGCATTTTTCAAAACAGTGCAAACAGCAAAACTCAATGCAATACCTGCAAAAGCAGGTACCTCAGAATTCTTGGTTTTGCCTCAAAAACAAATATTCATGCCAAACAACTTGTCAGTGCCATCAGAATATCTAGTCTGTGTGTCATTGCCTATGAATAAGGCAGTCAAAATATTTAGTCATGTTGTCAGTGTAACAGTGACCAAGTATATTCTGATCTAAGCTTTTGATTACAAGAACGCTGCACATTCTGACTGACAACAAGAAATTGGACCAGAATCAAACTTATTCAGTAATATTTTTTACTGTATTGTTCGCACTGCAATTTGTTGAGAAAGTAAATCACTGCAGACATCCAAACTTCATGTGGTCTTCAGATGAGGTCAAGAACTGCAAAGAGAGCTTCATGGAATGGGTTTCCATGGTCGAGCAGCTGCATCCAAGCCATACGTCACCAAGTGCAATGCAAAGTGCTGGATGGAGTGGTGTAAAGCATGCAGCCACTGGACTCTGGAGCAGTGAAGACACGTTCTCTGGAGTAACGAATCCAGAGGAGCTGAAGCTGTTCTAGCTGCAAAGGGTGGACCAATGTCATATCGAACCCTATAGATTAGGAATGAGATGTCACTTAAGCTCATATGTGAGTCAAGGAAGGAGAGCAAATACTTTTGGCAATATAGTTACATATCAGCCAAACCTGATGACAAATCCAGTTTAGGGAAAATCGAGGCCCACATAAGAAATGTTAAATGCTGGATGTCTCTAAACTTCCTCCACCTTAATGGTGACATTAAGGCTGCAAGACAGAAATACCAGATCTGATGCCAAATCTCGCAGACTACCCCATTACACCAAAAATCTCTGTGTTATATTTAACTCTATCATTTGATAAATACATAGGTTAGGCAGGACTATGATGTTTGCTGATGACATTGTGATCTGTAGTGAGAGTAGGGAGCAGGTGGAGGTGAGATTGGAAAGATGGAGACATGCTTTGGAGAGCAGGGGAATGAAAGTGAGCAGGAGTAAAACAGTACATGTGTGTGAATGAGAGGGCAGACGGTGGACAGGTCCAGTTACAAGGAGTTGATTTGGTGAAGGTTGATGAGTTTACCTACTTAGGGTCAGAGGTGTCAATTCCAGGTTCAGAAAGTAAAAGTCCTCACCAGGATTTTGCTCAGGCTTCCTGGATTGTGTTGATTCCACTAATTTTATCTGGATTGTACTAATTAGAAAATGTAGCAAGCTTGAGCAAAATCCTGGTGAGGACTTTTACTTTCTGAACCTGGATTATACACCTCTGCTTAGGGTCGAGGGTACAGAATAATGGAGGAAGTGAAAGAGAGGTAAAGAAGAGAGTGCAGACAGGGTGGTATGGATGGCATAAAGTGTCTGGGGTGATCTGTGATAGAAGGGTGTTGGCTAGAATGAAAGGAAAGATCTATAGGACAGTAGTGAGACCTGCTATGTTGTATGGACTGGAGACCGTGGCACTGACAAAGAGACAGGTGAGGGAGATGGAGGTGTCTGAGATGAAGATGTTGAGATTCTCATTTGGAGTGACGAGGAAGGATAAGATCAGAAATGAGTTTATTAGAGGATCAGCACATGTAGCATGTTTTGGAGATAAAGTTAGAGAAGCGAGATTGAGATGGTTTGGACATGTACAGAGGAGGGAGGAGGTATATTGGTGGGAGGGTCTTGAGGATGAAACTTCCAGGCAAGAGGAAGAGAGGTAGACCTAAGAGGAGGTTTATGGATGCAGTGGTAGAGGATATGAGAGTGGCTGGTGTGTCAGTGGAGGACACTCAGGACAGGGCCAGATGGAGGAGTTTGATCCGCTCAAAGAAGAAGAAGAAGATTTGATAAATACATATATAATATTATGAAAAAAAAGAGACCTTAAGATTAAGGACCATCAGGATTAAGAATCTGTAATTCCATGACATTTTAACTTTTGGACATTGTATTAACGTCATATCTGTTTGCATAGCCAGTTGTTGCGATGGTCAGCAATAGGGTTAGGGTTGCAGGTGAGGCAGCTACTGGTAAGTGTCTTGCTCCACCTGCTCCACCCGCTGCACCCGCTGACATGCTGCCATGCTGCCATGCTGCAATACTTTCCGCCTCATTTCTGTTTCATTCCTGTTGAGACAGACACAAAGGGCAAAGGAACAATAGTGTGAGACAGACATTCCTCACAGGTGTGGCAGATTATAGCGGCCAACGGGCGAAGAATAGGAGGAGAGAGAGAGGAGGAATAACGAACAAAGGAATAATAGAAGGATAAATAGATGGATCAGGCCAAAAGAGAAAGGTGACAAAGGAGGAGAGGGAGGGAAGAGAGAATGAGGAAGACTAGCTTTTGTTTGAGATTTTAGATGAATAGAGCCCCTCTGAGCTGCTTTATTGTTCTGTATGTAGGTATTCTCTCCAAAACTCATGACATGTATTTCAGCAGTACAGAATATACCTGGTATTTATCAGTACACAAATAAAATAAATAAGAATAATAATAATATGGTTTAAATGAGCCTGAACTTTGACATTATTCCAGGAACCAGATTCTCATTAAAATCATGGCAAGAGTGTCAGCAATGTTGGTGACTGCAGAGAGACAGATGAAGAGAAGGAAGGAGACAGACACACAGACAGAGAGGAAGACAGACACACAGACAGGGAGGGAGATGGAGACACACAGACAGGGAGGAAGACAGACACACAGACAGGGAGGGAGACAGACACACAGACAGAGAGTGAGATTAAGAGAAAGGGAAGGAGAGAGGGAGACAGACACACAGACAGAGGGAGATGGACACACAGGTAGAGAGAGAGAGGGAAGGAGGGAGGGAGAGAGAGGGGGGGAGGGAGGGAGAAAGGGAGATGGATGGAGGGAGAGAGGGAGGGAGGGACAGAGAGGGAGAGAAGGAGAGAGAGAGGGAGGGAGGGAGAGAGAGAGAGAGGGAGGGAAAGAGGGACGGAGGGAGGGAGGGGGAGAGAGGGAGAGAGGGAGGGAGCTGGTTAGTTATAATGTCCATGGAATATCTCCATTTTTCAGTGCTGATAAGATTTTTCCCAGATCCAGTGCTACATTACCAAGTGTGAAGTAAATTATGACTGAAGCAATTACCCCCACTCCACTGCCCCAGGGTAGGGTGTGTGTGGGTGTGTCAGTGTGATGTGTGTGTGATGTGTGTGTGTTCGGGGGGGGGGGGGGGGGGGGGGGGGGGGGGTTAGATACAGGAAATGGTTTGCAGTTTCTCTCGATTGGTGGACTCAAAGGCCATATGAAACACTCAGATAAGCAGTGAAGAGTGAGTGTGTGTGTGTATGTATGGGTGTGTGTGTGTGTGTGTGTGTGTGTGTGTGTCCCTCAATGTTAACATATTTGTTTCTAATTCTCAACAAGATCAGTATTCATAAAATCTGCCCCCCCACATACTGAGTGGTTGGTGAGAGGGACCCTTTTCCATTTGAAAAATAAACAAATAAAGAACATTATGGAATTAAAGGAATAATCCAGCATTTTAAAAACGAATCTCCATGTTTGCATTGGTAGTATATGATAATTTTTTCACACATTTTCCTGAATTTGGCAATACAAATCATAATAAAAAAACACTGAACTGAAACAAACTTACTGGATACCTACTGAATTTGTAATTCATGACTAAGCAATTCAAATAACAATAAATTTAAAGAATAATATCTTCAACAGTGTTTTCAAACACTAGATCAAAACTGTAAAAAGTATTTCTTGTTACTTAACCTTTCACACACACACACACACACACACACACACACACACACACACACACACACACACACACACACACACACACACACACACACACACACAGTGGATATATTAGCTGCTACAGTTTTTGAAGCAAGTTGACACAGCAGCTTTGACCTGTGTAGTATTTCACTGCAGTGTATCAGTGCATTTGGAGCCAAAGCTAAAGGACGATGTGTGAGATGTGTGTCTGTTCTCTTTGTTCAGAAGGACATTCAGTTCTCCAGTCTGTCACCCTCGTCAGCTCTTCACATCCCAACTACACCACACCCAACCTGATCATTTACCTTCGCCGTTGGAGACTGTGGAGATTTTGCATTTTAATCTGATTGTTCTTCTTCTCCCACTTTGAGCCGTAATGGTGGCGGAGAATGTGCTCAAGGTCAAAAACACCCCACACGGCAGGAGGTCTGCAGAAACAGAGCAAAAATAACGGGTGCCAAGTACCACAGTTTACCATCCACGCCTGGGTGATTTGGGAAAAGAGACAAATACTCTGAACATAAAACTAAAGTAAAGTAGGAATGTACTAGTAATACATGTAGAAACATATATTCAAAAAGCAGTGCTCATTATTTCTTAGAATGTATTTAGCTTGTTTTGGTGCATACAGCCAGTTCTGTGAAATAAACTTGGCACTGTGATTTAACTTCTTCTGTTAAACACAGTAGGACCAGACAGTCAAAATCAGACAGTCAGGACCAGACAATAGATTACAAATGCATATTCAATAATAGATTACAAATGCATATTCAATAATAGATTACAAATGCATGTTCAATAATAGATTACAAATGCATGTTCAAAAACAAACAAAAGTGTTCATGTGAGGAGGAAGGTTGTTTGCTCACTGGCTGTGCAATCCAGTTAATCTCTGAGATTTTTCTTGCTTTGGAGAGAAGTGTGTTGGAGGTGTGTTGGAAAGAGGTGTGTTGTTACCCCGAGGTGGAGCAGAGCTGTGGAAAAGCATAGAAATACGCCAAGGGAAACATTCAGACGAGAGTAGATCTCACATTATATAAGTAGTGTGTGTGTGTCTGAATGTGTCTGTGTAAGTGTGTGTGTACACACCAGAATAGGGGTGTTTTCATGTGAAAATGTTATTGAGTTTGAGAAGTGAGCATTTCAATTTCTAATCAGAGCTACAAGTGATCACATAGTCAAAGCGAACAGGGCAAGTTAAATGAGTGTCTCTCTTTAGAAGGGTCAGTTAAATGAGTGTCTCTCCTTAGTAGAGTCAGTTAAATGAGTGTCTCTCTATAGTAGGGTCAGTAAAAGAAGTGTGTCTCTTTAGTAGAGTCAGTAACAGGAGTGTCTCTCTTTAGTAGAGTCAGTAAAAGAAGTGTGTCTCTTTAGTAGAGTAAGTAACAGGAGTGTCTCTCTTTAGTAGAGTCAGTTAAATGAGTGTCTCTCTTTAGTAGAGTCAGTTAAATGAGTGTCTCTCTTTAGTAGAGTCAGTTAAAGAAGTGTGTCTCTTTAGTAGAGTCAGTAACAGGAGTGTCTCTCTTTAGCAGGGTCAGTAACAGGAGTGTCTCTCTTTAGTAGAGTCAGTAACAGGAGTGTCTCTCTTTAGCAGGGTCAGTAACAGGAGTGTCTCTCTTTAGTAGAGTCAGTAACAGGAGTGTCTCTCTTTAGCAGGGTCAGTAATAGGAGTGTCTCTCTCTAGCAGGGTCAGTAACAGGAGTGTCTCTCTTTAGCAGGGTCAGTAACAGGAGTGTCTCTCTTTACCAGGGTCAGTAATAGGAGTGTCTCTCTCTAGCAGGGTCAGTAACAGGAGTGTCTCTCTTTAGCAGGGTCAGTAACAGGAGTGTCTCTCTTTACCAGGGTCAGTAACAGGCAGTGTTGGGAACATTACTTTAAAAAAGTAATTAGTTATAGTTACTACTTGTTCTACTTATTGCATTACCGGTAAAAAAAAGTTATATGCCAATGAATAAGGATTTTTTTTGAAAAAGCTGTTTTCACAGTCAGTTGAAATGAGTAGATCAGAAAGGTGTTTAACTTTTGATATTTATTGCACATCCACAGACCAGTGCAGGATAAAATCCTTTAAAATCCCAGTAACAGGAGTGTCTCTCTTTAGTGTGTGACGTTGAGGAAGCAGCAGGAGGCGGAGTTGGAGCTGGGATGTTTTTAATGTCCATCTCAGCAAACAAACACTTTCACAGCTCTCAAGAGAAAAAGAAAGGCGCTCTAGGTGCTGCAATAATGTCTGGACACAAAAAGGCACTAAATAGTCACACTTGG
This sequence comes from Brachyhypopomus gauderio, assembly GCF_052324685.1. Lineage (NCBI taxonomy): Eukaryota > Metazoa > Chordata > Actinopteri > Gymnotiformes > Hypopomidae > Brachyhypopomus > Brachyhypopomus gauderio. The sequence goes on from NC_135212.1 coordinate 13,648,131, forward strand.
GCATGCACACAGTATTCTGTCGATCAGACTGTGAGCTGGCTCAGTGTCTCTTTCTCTCTCTCGTGGCTCAAGGAATACACAGCACTGAACGGCGGGACCTGCAGGACTTTAAACAAGTGGGGAAGTAAAAACAGGTGCAAGCGTTTAACTGATTGAGGGTGTGTTAATAAGCTGGTGATTGAGAACGTGGGAGTGTGGGCGTAGCAGATTGACGTGTGGTGGGCGTCTCCCCTGAGCCCTGGGACCGGCCAACCGTGACACAGGGTCAGTAAAAGTTCATTCTTTTTTTGCAGGGTCAATAAAAAGATTGTCTCCCCTCATCAGTGCACTGTACTTCTTAATAGTAAACTGGTACTGACAAAATATGTTTTAAAGTTGGCTGGGATTTTTATTTCAGCTTGACCTGCTTCTAAATTCTGCCCCAAACTGCTTAGCGCACACCTGTAGTTACTCGGAAACGCATCTAAACACACAGACTGACACATACAGACAGCACAGCATCCTTCCATAGCCAAAGGCCACGGCAATCTTCCACCACCATGTCACGTGGAGCACCACCAGGACCTACCGCTAACTCTGAAGGGTTTTGATGGTGCATGTGGGGTATAAAGAGAACCAGCATGTGGTATTTACATGTTTTGTAAAATTGCTTAATCCAGTTATTAGTGCTAGTGTGTGTGTGCGCAACAATCTTGAACTAAACACCCTGGAACCCGCACACCCAGAGCCTTTAATTACCTCTCATTACGGTAGCATTATTGCAGACATTGTGTGTGTATGTACAGGGTATGTGTGTGTAGTGTGTAGACGCAGTGTAATTTGGCATCATCTGTTGAATGCCTCTTACTGAGAGCAGAATGGAAAGGCTTTATGCCAGTGGCGTGCACACATAGACATGCTAAAGCACCACCAACTCTGCCCTTTATCAGCGAAAGTGCCCTTTTGAAACTTCGTTTTTTTTAATTTTTTTATTTTTATTATCATTTTACTGAGGTCGGTTTGAAATGAACTTTTGAAAACTTGAGCGATTAAAAACAATGCCCTGAAATGAGCCCCCACCTCGCACACACCCGACCTCTCTCTTCCTTTAACACCAGATGCACTGCAGCAGCAGTTCAGTTCAGCGAGGTGAAGGAAGCGTCTTCAGCACTGCACGCACGCTCACAGATAGACTTCTTCTCCCGTCCACACCAGCCAGGTCACACACACATCAAGTCAAATCGAACCGTTTGCCCTCTAAGCCCAACGTGAAATCATTTCGTTGTGCAGTAAATTGTCTCATACAGCACCAAACTACTCAGCATTTTTAGCCGACTGATCACCTGATAAACTAGTCGCCCAAATCAATGATAGATAACGTGAGGACGACCACATACAAATAATTAAGGTAGAGTTTGCAAATCTATGTGTTAAGCTGAACGTACTGTTGTATAGGTTTTGTTAGGCAACATAAATTAACACATTCGTTTGTGAAAGAAGAAACGGGAAGTTCCCCATTAGGCCTACCTGTGAAAAATATCCATCTGCATTCACGTAATGACAACACACTTAATTGTAGGCCTATATTGATTTACTAATTGCTAAATATATGCAACAAGGCTTGCAGACAGTGGAGGGTAAACAGAAGTTAACTGAAGGACATGACTGTATATTGGATATGAATTATATCAGTTGGCTGCGTGACTTTTTTCCATTGAAAACTCACGTTTAGAGAATGTGACAAATAAAAGTCAAATTTCATTCAACATGTGCTTGTAATTTTTTTTATAATGAAGTGTTCCACGTGCGCTAAAAAGTGCCCCCCCGAGCACTTGCCCCCCAAAATGTCTGTGCACGCCACTGCTTTATGCATATGTGTGTGTGTGTGGAATAGAAAGGGAAAAAAACATTTCTTCCTGATAAATCTCTGTTGCTCCTTTGGCCCTGGTTTAGTTAGAATAGATCAAAAGCTCCATTAATGATGTCCTAGTTGTACATACTGATCCAGGCAAACTGGACACACAAGCAGGAGAATAAGGATTTAATGGCATGAGGAAGTAAAACCGAAATTAATATGCAACGATAGGAGAGACTACGAACCAACTCAAAATTAATAAACGTTCGCAGTTAACCAACAAACTAAATACATGGAGCAAGACACTAATGGAACAGAACTAGAAAAGAACACAGACATAGACTATGAGAAACACGGCAGGGCCAGAATCTAAACCAATACAGGCATACACAAAACAAACCAGGATACGGGACATGCAAGGAGATCAAAAAGAGGAACAAAATCCAACTTACATTAACAAAACTGAAACATACAATTAACCAAGAGGCAGGTAATGTGTGAGGGAAGCAGCGGGCAGAAAATAAAACAAGGTACACGGGAAATACAAAGTAGCTCAACAATGACTTACAATAATCGACAAAGGGATTGTGACACACAGGGATCAATATACACAGACTAAACGAAACAAGACACAACTGAACCTAATAATCACTAAAGATAGGGGTACGAAGTACAGGGACACAGAAGGGAAACCAAGGAAACCAGAAAACAAGGCAGGACTAGACAGAAGGAGGAGCTATACATGACACTAGTGTGTGCATTTGTGTGTGTATGTATGTATATGAGTGCATGTTAACATGCATGTGTGTGGATGTGTGTGTGTGTGTGTGTGTGTGAATGAGTTTAGAAATGCATGTGTGTGAATGTGGCAGTGCATTTATAAGCATGTGTGTGTGTGTGTGTGTGTGTGTGTGTGTGTGTGTGTGTGTGTGTGTGTGTGTGTGTGTGTGTGTGTGTGCGACTGAGTGCAGCTTGTGTGTGTGTGTATATAAATGCTTGTGTGTCTGTGTACGTGTGTGTGCATGCGTGAGCAAAACCACATGACATGTGATGACAGTCATGGCCTGGTGGTAGGGAACTGGTCTTGTGACCGGAGGGTCCTGGGTTTGATTCCCAGACCTGAGGCCATGACTTAGGTGCCCTTGAGCAAGGCACCTAACCCCAACTGCTCCCCAGGTGCCGGGCTAGGGCTGCTCACCGCTCTGGGCATGTATGCACCACAGCCCCCTAGTAATCACTAGTGTGTGTGTGTGTGTTCTAACTGCACAGATGGGTAAAAAGCGGAGGACAAATTTCGATTGCAGTGAAAAAATCACAATTGACAAAATATGGAACATTTACACATTTACATTTAAATATACAAAATCCCCACCCACACAAACAACACCCCCTGAAATAAATACATAATGTAAGTATGTACATACATATGTAAGTACATAAATGTGTCATGCATACAGTGAATAGGAACTCCACTACCCAGAATTCCATGACTCCAGATTTTTTTTTTTTGTAAGTTGAAAAAAGTTTTTTATATGGTGCAAGGATTCTAGAACAACTGGTGTCCATGTATACCTTTGCCAAACACTGCTGTACCTCTGAAAACATGCAAACAACTTATACTTGGCATATACAATGACCTGCTGGTGGACTTTAGGACCATTAGATGCAGTGTTGGTTGTTAGTGTTTGCCTTCCACTTAGTGCGAATGCTAAGGAGGCACTCAGTGTATAATATGGGGCTATGAATGAGATGCATAATGAACACCCGCATTTCAACCACACAAATCTCAAGTCAGTTCTCCCAGAATTCCACCAAAATGTGGATTTTGCAACGAGAGGGACAAAAAAGCTGGATCTTGTTTACACAAACGTCCCAGGAGCATGTCGGGCAGAACCCCGCCCCCATCTCAGATACTCAAACCACATCTCTGTTATGCTAATCACAGCATACAGACCGCTTGTCAGGCGTTACAAGCCGGTCATGAAGCATGTGAAAGGCTGGCCAGCAGGAGCCATCTGTGCTCTTCAGGACTTTCCAAGCACACTGACTGGCAAATGTTCAGGGATGCTGCAACCAACGGCAACTTGACCATCAAGTCAGCTTGGTGGCTTGGAAGGTGAGCTAATACTTTTGGCAATATGGTGTATCTTGGAGTTCATCTGAATGACGAGCTGGACTGGTCAGTGAACACAGATAATCTCTACAAAAAGGGATAGAACAGACTCTACGTCCTGAGGAGGCTTGGGTCCTTCAGGATCTGTCAGAAGCTCCTGCGGATTTTCTACCAGTCTGTGGTTTGCCAGCGTTGTCTTCTTCGCAGTTGTATGTTGGGAAAGCAGCATTAAGGTAGGGACGCTGGCCAACTCGATGGACTGGTGAGGAAAGCTGGTTCTGTGCTGGGAACAGAACTGGAGTTCTTTTTATCTTTTTATTCTACTAATTTTCTTGTTTTTGTCCTTGTTCTATACCGGTAGTTGTTTTTACTTTTTGTTATCCATATTTTTCATATTTACACTTTGTATATGCTACTGGATACCTGGAATTTCCCTGGGATGAAGAAAGAAATCTAGTCCTACTGTCTTATGTAAATAGTCCTGAGTAACCCTATTGTTTTATGTAACACCCTGGTCCTGGAGAAATTTTTCATTTCCGGTAGCCAGTATTTAATAAGTTTCTGAATTTTGAGTAATGGTGGGAATTAGCCTAATTCAGCTCTACCTGCATTATTTTTTGTTTTCCTATGAACCTGCAGGATATTTGTACAAAATTCCGAATGCATCATATCAACTTGGTGTCTGTTCCAGTGTTCAAAATTGTGATTTAAGAGTGGCCCACTCACAACCATACATCAGAATTGGTTCTATAACTGAACCGGGTCTGTAATATTTTGAGCCAAATTTGAATTGATATTTGGATGTCCATCCATCCATTTTAATCCACGTATCTGGGTCCGGGTCATGGGGGCAGTAGCCTAATCAAAGAGGCCCAGGTTTCCCTCTCCCCAGACACCTCTTCTAGCTCCTCTTGAGGGGATACCGAGGCGTTCCCAGGACAGCCGAGAAATATAATCTCTCCAGCGTGTCCTGGGTCTTCCCCGGGGCCTCCTCCCAGTTGGACATGCCTGGAGTACCTCACCAGGGAGGCGCCCAGGTGGCATCTGGACCAGATGCCCAAACCACCTCAGGTGGCTCCTCTCTACATGGAGGAGCAGCGATTCTACTCCGAGCCTCTCCCAGATGACTGTACTACACACCTTATCTCTGAGGGAAAGTCCGGATACCCTGCGGAGAAAACTAATTTCAGCTGCTTGTATTCGTGATCTCATTCTTTTGGTCACTACAATGCTCGTGACCATAGGTAAGAGTCGGAACATAGATTGACCAGTAAATCGAGAGCCTTTTGGGTCAGCTCTCTCTTCACCACAACAGCAATACCGCAGCTGCAACACCGATCCCCCTGTCAATCTCTCGTTCCATCCTTCCCTCTCTCGTGAACAAGAACCCGAGACACTTGAACTCCTCCACTTGAGGGAAGGACTTATTCCCGACCCAGAGAGGAAACTTCACACTTGTCCGACTGAGTATTATGGTTTTACAGGTGCTGATTCTCATCCCAGCCGTCTCGCACTTGGCTACAAACTGATTCAGCAAGAGCAGTAGGTCCTGGCCTGATGATGCCAACAGGACCACATCATCCGCAAAAGCAGACACAGAATCCAAACCGAACACCCTCCACCACTTGGCTATGCTGAAAAATTCTGTCCATAAAAGTTATGAACAGAATCAGTGACAAAGGGCAGCCCTGGTGGAGTCCAACTCCCACCAAGAACCAGCTGGCCATGCGAACCAAGCTCCTGCTCCGTTTGTACAGGGACTGGATAGCCCGTAGCAGTGGGCCCAGTACCCTTTACTCCCGTAGCAGTGGGCCCAGTACCCTTTACTCCCATAGCAGTGGGCCCAGTACCCTTTACTCTCGGAGCAGTGGACCCAGTACCCTTTACTCCCATAGCAGTGGGCCCAGTACCCTTTACTCCCATAGCAGTGGACCCAGTACCCTTTACTCCCAGAGCCCCCCCAGAAGAATCCCCCAGGGACATGGTTGAATGCTTCCTCCATCTCCACAAAACACATCTGGACTGGTTGAGTAAACTCCCATGCACCCTCTAGGCCCCTCGTAACCATGAAAAGCTGGTCCAGTGTTCTACGACCAGGATGGAACCCACATTGTTCCTCTTGTAACCGAGATTTGACTATCGACCGGGAAGGCTGAGGAGTGTGAAGCATAGAAGTCCAATAACAGAACATGGAAAGGGCACCTTCAGGTATTTCCTCCAAGGACTCAAAGAAGGCCGGGTACTCCAAACTACCATTTGATGCTGCATTTAAGTTTCCAGCTGAACTAATCTTTAGTCCAAGGAAATCTGTGTCTGTGTTTATATACCTGAAATGAAATGTGATGTGCTTCACTGAGATCTGACTCTTTTTTGGAAAGTTATTGTATTAGTCTTTTTCAAGTGTACTGCCAAGGCTTCACTACCAGGGAGTCCAGGTTTGGCAGTTCTGATCCAGGACATACAAGCTCTGCTGTAGCCCCTGCCCTGCCCAGCAGAACCAGAAACCCTAACCCTAACCCAACTATAGAGCAGAAACATGATTTCTCAGTCAGCTAGAGTGAGAACAGGTGCTGCAGAGTGATCTAAAATTATGGCAGATTCACCCATATACTGTATAAGTTAAATAATGTTGGAGTTAAGCAGCAGTGTAACTGAGTGTGTCTCACTCTAAACTCACTTAATTGAGCATATCTCACTCTAAACTCACTTAACTGAGTGTCTCACTCTAAATTCACTAACTGAGTGTGTCTCACTCTAATCTCACTTAATTGAGCGTATCTCATTCTAAACTCACTTAACTGAGCGTATCTCACTCTAAACTCACTTAACTGAGTGTCTCACTCTAAACTCACTTTACTGAGTGTGTCTCACTCTAAATTCACTTAACTGAGTGTGTCTCACTCTAAACTCACTTAATTGAGCGTATCTCACTCTAAACTCACTTAACCGAGTGTGTCTCACTCTAAACTCACTTTACTGAGCGTATCTCACTCTAAACTCAATAACTGAATGTGTCTCACTCTAAACTCACTTAACTGAGTGTGTCTCACTGCACACTCCTGAGAGAAGAATGTGGCCCTTTTGTTGTTGTATCTATTGTTCATGTACCTGGATTAATATGTGATGTGCTTTACCCTATATGACACTTTCCAGGAGTGTCTATTGTAATGGTCTATTGTATAATTCACCATTGTGCTAAAAGTATCAAAAGTTTATCTCTCTCTCTTTCTGTCTTTTGTCAAGCTTACACACCATGGTCTCAGCTGTCTTACAGTTAAATCAAATGCAACCAATGCATAAAATTTCTTGGAAATAGGCTTTATGGCACAGTTACACTGGGAGGAGTTAAATGAACATGGCTTGAATTAATATAATAGGACAACTACAAAAGGATTTGATATTATGATGTATGTGAGGGGTACAGAGTGTCACATCTGTCTGAAGGCTGTGTGGGGTATAGTGTGTGACATCATTCTGGAGGCTGTGTGGGGTATAGTGTGTGACATCATTCTGGAGGCTGTGTGGGGTATAGTGTTTGATCCTTTAAATAAAATATTTGGTACAGAGAGGCAGATATTGGTAAATGGAGAGAGACAGAGAGATACGGGTAGAGAGAGAGAGAGAGAGAGAGAGAGAGAGAGAGAGAGGGGCCTATAACTAAAGACAGAAAGTCTTCCTGACCATGATAGGAAAATTGTATATGCTCTTTTGTTGTGTGCTTGGTGTGTGTTTACTTCCTAAAGTTATTTATTGTTTTGAACGGTTTCTGGATGTTCACCTCAGCCTGACTGGATGATTGCAATAGGAATATCTGCTGCTGATGTGATTCTTTGGCACATGAATATAGACCAGTGATAATAAACTTGCTAACATTGAACTCTGACCTTGATCTTTAACCATTCCAGAACTACTGGTTAAAATTTAATTGATTGAAGTCAGACAACTCTGAGGAGACTGAGCTTAACTAATGTGTGTTCGTGGTTAACTTTGAAAGCCATCAGCACTGATAATGGGATTCACCTTGGAAATGAAAGCTAAAATCTTTAAATTACGTTATGAACTTGAAATTAATGTTACCCATGCACACTATTAATATCCTTCAAAAGGTAACACAGGAACATTATGCAAACAAATAGATTTATTCATATAACTGCAGAGCCACATGCCCTAAAACGGCTTTACTCATTCAACACCCATCAGCTATTTAGCTGGTTTCTACCCCTTTAGTTGTAGTTGAACGCACCCAGGGGTTAAACATGAAAAGAAATATATCAGGGCTCTCAAGTCTCACGCATTGAGCGTGTGACACACGCATTTGACGGTCTTCACACGCTCACACGCCACACTTCCGATTTCACACGGCAAGAAAAAAAAATCTAGTTTATTTACCTCCCATCCATATCTATGTCGCCCTCCACTGGCGATCGATCGCAATATACAAACCCCCCCCCCCGCTCAACAACTTACGTTTGCCACCCCCCCCCCCCCCGCTCAACAATTAATGTTCGCCACCCCCCGTCAACAACTCTCACACTGACATGAATCCAAAACTTGAGAGCCCTGAATATATAGCACGTATTTTTCTGTATAGTGTTGTTGATTGCACTTGAGAAATCAAAGAACAGGATTCTCACAATGCTGTCTGAGGCGTCCAGGTATGTGTATGTTCTGTTCAGCAGGTAGACAACCACCTCCATTGACAACCAGTGATGGCTTAGTTACCTTGAAAATGTAATCCGATTACTGATTACTGATTAGATGGCGGTCACTCCTGGGGAGTATGACGACCCCGGCAACTTCTCTCATGCGAGTATAATTGTCAGGGCTGGCTTGGATGCCATGCCTTCTACCTCCACAAGAGGCACGCGAGTCAGTCCTAGACTGAAACGGCGCAATCAGCAATGATCCGTTTCACCGGTTGCCATGGCTTCTTAAGGAAGCTTGTGGAGATGGATCATTGCTGATTCGTTTTGGTCATGCCGGTACGCTGTCAGCCCTTCTCTGTTTTCGCGTTTTGTTGTAAGGTGTCTTGCCACCTTAATCTCTCACTTACCTATACTTATTCGAGTCTCTATCGGTTACTCTTTTATTTTGGGAAGGGTTTTGTTTTGTTGCGGCGTTCGCCTGCTGCCAGTCTTCACCTGGCGTCCTTAGTTCCTTTGTCACACGTTGAAGTTATTCCGCATTCTGTTCGTTGTCTTTATTTCCTCTCCTGTGTGTTCACGGTTTTGTTAAATTTTAAGCGTGGAGTTTTCCGCGTCCTTTAAGTTTCGTTTTTATGTTTGCCTGTGTGCATGTTTTCGTGTGCACACAGTTTGGGTTTGCTGGCTTTATTTCCTGCCTGCTTTAGATGGCACTTGGGTCTGCCTCTCCCTATGTTTTCTGATGCAGTGTGTGCCTGGTGTACACCCCGCGTTACAATAATCCTATGCGGTGGAGGCAAGTCTGTCCGCAATGACAACAGGAGAGTTGGGAAGCAATGGCGGTTGACTGGCACTGAGAGCCTCTGGCCACGCGTTGCTGGCTGCGCCTCTGGGACTTGACTTTCCACACTGGTGATGGACTGCCTGCAGTGAGTTCTCCAGACCATGTGGTTCTGAGCTCCAGCCTCCCATGTCTCTGCCTCGATATTGCAGATTTTCAGGTGGCTCTTCAGGCAGTCCTTGTAGCGGAGCTTCGGGCGACCAACACTTCTTCTTCCACTATGCAGCTCACCATTAAAGACTGCTTTAGGCAGCCTTGCTTCACTCATATGAGTCACATGGCCAGACCAGTGGAGTTGGCACTGGGTAAGAAGAGCATCCACACTGGGTATGCCAGCACGTCTTCTAACTTCTACATTGCTGATGCGATCCTGCCAGCGGATTCTGAGAAGATGGTGGAGCTGAGCCATCTGCGTGCGCTGAAGCTGGTTGACATGGCGGCGATGCAAGGTATAAGTCTCTGCAGAATAAAGCAGGCAGCTGAGGACAACAGCACGGTATACCTTGCATTTGGTGGAAAGTCTGATTCCAGGCCGTTTCCATACTCTGGTCTGAAGCTTCCCATATGCTGCTGAGGCTGCACTGATGTGTCTCTCCACTTCCCTGTCCAAGCTATTGTCACTGGCAAGTGTGCTTCCAAGGTAGTTGAAGCTCTGAACTGACTTGAGTGGACGCCCATTCAATTTCAGTACAGGGTCAGCAATAGCTGCATGACGAGGAGGCTGAAGCATGACCTCCGTTTTTGTGATGTTAATAGTGAGCCCTAGGCTCTCTGCCAATAAATGAAAGGCATCCAGCATGTTTTGAAGCTCTGCCTCAGAGTGAGATACCAGAACTGAATCATCTGCATATAACAGTTCCCTTGCACAGACCTTGCGCGTCAAAGTCTTGGCTTTCAGGCGGCGGGTATTGAACAGGTTGCCATCTGAGCGTGTTAACAGGTATACTCCACCCTGGTCAGGGCAGAGCTCGAGTACAGCACTGAGATAGAGGGAAAACAGGGATGGGGCAAACACGCACCCTTGCTTGACACCCTGCTTCACTGTAAACTCCTCAGACAGCTCTCCATTTAATGAGACCTGAGCCATCATTCCAGTATGTAACTGGGAGATGAGGTTGGTTAACCCATCTGGGCATCCGTACCTGTGCAGAAGGGTCCACAGGCATTCTCTGTTCACAGTGTCGAAGGCTTTGGTGAAATCGATAAATACCATGTACAAAGGGACATTTTGTTTGAGTGCTTTCTCTTGCAGTTGCCTCAGTGTGAAAATGATATCCACAGTTGATCTGCCAGCGCGAAAACCACATTGCGATTCTGGCAGTGTAGCATCCAAAATTGGTTGTAGGCGTTTGTGGATCATCTTTCCCAGAACCTTTCCTGCTGTTGAGAGAATAGAGATGCCTCTGTAGTTGCCACAGTCCTGCTTGTTACCCTTCTTCTTAAAGATGGGGATAACCAGAGCATCTTTGAAAGCTTTTGGCACAGTCTTCTCAATCCATATGGAAGACAGAACATCATAGAAAACTGTAATGATAAGTTCCCCTCGTTTTTGGAGGACCTCTGCCTGGATGCCATCAGTCCCAGGAGATTTGTTGACGGCGAGACTCCGCACGGCCGTCCTCACTTCATCTAAGTCCAATGGGGCATCCGCACCTGAAAATGTGGATCATTGCCTAATCCTGTTTAGAACAGCAGGATTGGCATTCGAGGTCTGATTAAGCAGCTGGTCAAAATGTGAATGCCATCTTTGCAAGATATCATTTTTTAATCTTTAACGCCTGGTAGTAGCCTCGAGAGTCACCAATATCAGCCATTTGTTGGATTTCCTCAGGTTTCTTATTCCACCAGCTGTCTTCCATGTCCCTTAGTGCGCGCTGGAGTTTGGATTTAGCTCTAGCAAATTCAGCTCTAGTTCTTTGGCAGGATGGATTGGTAAGACAGGCCAGGTGTGCGTTCTTCTTTATTTTAAGCAGTGCCTCAACCTGGTCATTGCCATCATCAAACCAATCCTGATTCTTCCTTCTGGGAAAGCCAAGGTTATCTTTGGCGGCTTGGTGTAGGCTGGAGCAGTAGTGCTGCCATTTGTCACATGGAGTAGAGGCTGGGTCTAAAGTTGGGAAGAAACGTCTATGGAAGGTGTCAGCAAGAGTACCCTGAATGCTAATTTCTCGAAGCTTGCCAACATCCAACTTCCTGCTGGGCTTGGGGGCTGTCCTCCGCCTGGGGCGAAAAACAAAGAGCCTGAGTCGACACCTGATCATGTAGTGATCGCTCTCACATTCCGCACCTCTCATTGCTCTGGTGATGCATACATCAGACACATGGTTATGGCTAATAAGGATGTAATCCAGAAGATGGGGGTGACCAGACCGTGGGTGTTTCCATGAGAAGAAATGGTTTTCAGAAGTGTTAAAGAGGGTATTGGTAACTGTTAGGTTGTATTCATTACACAGCTGAAGGAGGAGCTCCCCACTGCTGTTACTAGCACCATGACCGTACTTACCAAGGACCTTGGGCCATGCTAGGTGGTTGCTACCAACTCTGGCATTAAAGTCACCAAGCACAACTAAGGTGTCAGTACATGGAGTGCTGTTAAGTACTTTCCTTAGCTGAGCATAGAAGGCACTAATATCTGCAGGGGCACTTGTCCAAGTGGGAGCGTAGACACTGACGAGGAACATGTGGGTTCTACTAGATAAGACTTACCGCAAAGTCATAATCCGATCAGATACTGGCCTAGGCAATTCGGTAAGCTGGGGAAGAAGCCGGTTAGAGATGGCAAAGCCTGTGCCCGAGGTTCCTTGCAGCCGCGAGCCTCTGGGTAGGCCTGACCAAAAGAAGGTGTGGAACTTCTCCTTCCTTTCGCCAGTGTCAGGGAACCTCATCTCAGAGAGAGCCGCAATGTCATCCCCATAAGCAAAAAGTTCTCTACTAAGCAGGGTGGCCCATTTCATTTTTGTGGAAGAGTCCAGAAGTGTTCACACATTCCAACATGCGATTTGTATTCTTTGCTTATGGTTGAGCCCACTAGAATGGAGACCCCGCTGACCGTGGGTAGCCAGCCAGGACAAATTGGGGGGGGGGGGGGGGGGGGTGAGCCTTTTTTACCTCACCTTTTCTAGAGGTGTCCTTGAATTGAGGCAGGAGGGGCCTCACAGTTCTGTCACCCTTCAGTAAGCTGTGCGACCATCACTCCTGACTCGTGCAGATGCAAGTTCTTACTGCCGACTTCCAGTTTCTCAGACCGCAAGAGGGCTTGTCGCTGTGCGACTTGGGAAAACAGAAGAGAGAGAACAAAAAGAGTTGCCAGTGTGACCTGCATGTGAATTAAGGTGGAGAGAGCATTGTGCAGGTACTCATCCACCCTCTGGATCACTAGGCTGGAAGGTCAAATGGCAAGAAAAAGAAATATCTAGATGACTTGTCCAAACCAGTGATTGCCCCGCAGTGTCATCCTTCTGCTGATTGTTCTGCCCAACTGTTACTTTGAGGATATCATAGACACCTGGCCAGATGACCTTCTACCATTACCCTGGAGATGCCAAAGTCACCAGAAGGGCAATCCACCACCTGCTGCCATGGCTTCACTATTTAACCCATAGATGGGAGAGATTGGAGGATGGGCTGGGAAAAACCTCACCCCTTTTGTAGGTCTTGTTTTTAATCCTACAGGGAGTCCTCCCCCCTCCTCCCGAGGCAGAGCCAGGGGAGGGGTCGCCGGTTTAGTCGCCAACAACCCGACCATGAGGCAGGTTGTACAGGGTTACATGGTACCCGTAGCAAGTCAAGCCACATTTCCACAAAACTGGAATCGTCGTGAGGCTGCAGCTCAGATTGAAGATGTGCTGAAGGACTCACACAATTGCTCCACACAGTTTCAGCAGGTCAGTGCCATCAGTCCTGCTGCTTCATTTCCAACTCCTTCTTCTCCTGATTAACAGTGAATGTGCTGTCATAAAATGCTCTAATTGTATGGGGGTGATGAGAGACAGTCATAGCAGGTGCGAATGGCTGTGGTAGAGGCAGGTGAGGCTATGAGGCCCCTGGCATTGCTGTACAGGTGGGTTAATCTGTGTGGGAGGAAGAGACAAAGGAGAACAGGGGGAGTCATAGTCACTCCATACAAAGAACTGGTTTACCTCATTTTCACACTTTCCCCTTGCTGGATTGGAACGGCATTTATTGAAGTTATTGGACACTGATGTCCTTCAAACCACCACACACATCCTGGGTATCCACCTTGACCCTGTACTCCTCTTTGTCCTTCTTAATCGTGTTTTTAAGTTTTTGCACCCCCCCTTCAGTTCCTCCCTATCTCCTGTCCTAAAGGCTCTTTTTCTTCTGGTTCAGTAGATTTAAAATCACTAGTGACTCAGGGTTTGTTGGGAAAGCAACAGAGTGTTGCTGAATGTCTCGACTTTATATAGAGCCTCGAGTAAAAAGACACTACAAAAACGGAAGATGCAGACATGGAGCTACTGAAACAAACACCCTCCTTGAGTGGCGTTTACTCTCAGTTTCAACAAACTCCAAGTGAACACATATGGGTTAGTGATTAAACCCGATTTCTGCAGCACACCCCAGGTGTGATACAACCAGCGGAGGCCAAATTGGTAGAAGATGATAATTAGTAATTATTAATCATTAGAGGTCGATAATCATTAGAGTAATTTTACAAAATAATCCATAATGCATCACTTCCTGTGAGAGGCTTATGTTTCTTCCTCACTATGTTTACCTGAACCTTGTTTGCCTATTTAAATCTGTGTGCTGTGTAATTGTTGGAAGTGAACCATGTTGTTATGCAATAACCAAACTGAGTCAAGGCGTGTGCAGTTCTGCCTTCAGGCCACTCTGACAATGAGACTAACCTTAGTGTAACTGCAGTAGTACTGTATAAAAGCTGTATATGTGCTTATATAGCACTGTGCTTATATGGGCACTGTATTCATGATGCATCTGCCAGGGAATATGCAGATGTTTCTCAATTAAGGTCATATTCATTGACCTTAATTGACCAAACTCTATGATAATAAAATATGTATTTCAATATTTTTGCAGGAGATTTATTTGCATGGTTTGTTCTTTGTTCCAATTTGTCACAAAACCAAATAAGCAAGTAATACTTGCTACAGAGATATCAGGGCAGCGTGTTAACAGTCATCATTATGTGTAATTAAGGGTTACAGCCAGGGGGGTTTCTAGAGCACATACAGAAATAAGAGGGCACAGCCCCATTCTTTGGTTTGTCAGTCAGTCATGGGGCAGAATTAAGATTTTTTATAACAAGAGTCTCTCCCTGTTCTGTTGCTCCTTTCCCCTCTCCTTGTTTCTCTCTCTCTCTCTCTCTCTCTCTCTCTCTCTCTCTCTCTCTCTCTCTCTCTCTCTCGTTTGTAAAAACAGGTAACCCAGAAACAAAATAACATCAAATGAAACATTCATATGGCAGGCATAACTATATCTATAGCAGCATAACTAAAGGGAGGGGCCTGGAGGTGACCACAGTCATGAGGGTCACTGAGACGTTGCTTTACACCCAAATCATCATCACAACTAGAGTGAACACATGACATGGCTGGACGACAGAATCAACATCTCAGATTACCAGAACACTCAATGACTGGGGCCCTCTGAGCTTTACACCTTCATATGCAATACATTAACTGATGAAATAGGTGAGCCTTAAGTCTGGATTTAAAGACTAGAACTGTGTTTGAATTTCAAATGGAAGCTGTAAGACTTTTCCATAACTGATTCTGCATTTGGAGAGTGCAGCAGGTGAGATGGGTTATAATATGCAATGTGTTTACTCAGATAATGTGGGACAAGACCATTTAGCACTTTCTACATCAATGTCGAGAGAGCAGGACTGATGATCAAATGTTAGTCTTTTCTAGTTTCTAGTTTTCAAGAGTCTAGTTAGGACTCTGGCTGCATCATTCTGTATTGATTTCTTCAGGGACATCTTAGAACGTCCAATTAAAAGACTGTTACAGTAGTCTAATCTTGAGACAAAAGCGTGGACCAGCTTCTCTGAAACTGAAAATGAACTGGAACATAAAAGTCCGATGCAGCCGTAGAGACATTGAACATGTGTGGGATAGATTTAGTGTTACTGAAAAACCATCTAGGGTAAGAGCAATATTAGACCAATTACTTCTGGCTACATTGGTTCCAAAATTGTGATAAATTACATTTATCTAAAATAAATTCGAAATTAGACACCATCCAGTTATCAAATTTGGGAGTTGTAGTGACATCATATGGATTAGAAGATTAATACAACTGAGTATCATCTGCATGCAATGGGAGTTAATACCATGACAAAAATGATTGTGCCTACACAAAAAACATATTTTACTTTTCTGCGCTTTGAGCATTTATTATTTACTAGTACAAATTGGTATTGATCTGTCATGTAGAACCTGAACCAGGAGAGTGCTTGACCTCTTATGCCAATGAGTGTCTCCAGCCTATCCAGTAGATTGTTGTGATCAATGGTGTCAAAAGCAGCACTGAGTTCTAGCAGTATAAGAAAAGAAACCAGACAGCTGTTAGAATGCATTTACAGGATCTGAGATAGTTTGACTAATTCTTTCCTAATATTATGAAAGTTATCATTAAAAAACTTCATAACACTATTACTGCTGCATTCCTGTAGGATAATAGATTTGATTTCTGCATGATCCCTAGTTAGATTCGATGCAGTTTTAAATAGGAATATTTGGCCTGTTTAGTGTTTTTCTATTACAGGTGAAGTCTGGACATTGGTAGCAGATGTATTTTGAGACCACAGGTCCCACACACTCACCATCCCTATACACTCACCCTGGAAATGATGGTGCACTCAAAGTAAACAGATTTATTCTATTTGATGATGTTGATGATGCTATTGAAACAAAGTACAGAGACTTGATGTCAGAGGTGAGAACACAGGTGGCAGGTGCATATAAGACCAGCAGAGAGAGGTTAAAGGTCACGCAGGTAAGTGCCACATCAGTGATTGTGCGGTTTTGTTTAAGATAAGATAAAATAATCCTTTATTAATCCCGCAACGGGTAAATTTGCAATATTACAACAGCAGAGAGGAAGGGACAGAGAAAGGAAGCATAAAAACAATATATAAGATAAAGAATTTAAAACAAAAATCTTTATGTACAAAGGTTTACAAAATATATGACATTGAAAAATATAATCTGATGAATGGTGAGATATTGCACATAGACATATTGGAAGAGCTTGCAAACTGAAGGTGAAGGCGTGATGGAGTGATGGAGTATCTGAAAGGTGTAGTCAGTGTGTGTGGATGAGGAGAGCTCAGACTGGTTGGGGTAATACACCAGAACGGTGGAGCAGTTGAAGTGTTTGGTGTTTCTGCTGCGTGGAGGACTGGGCAGCTGAGTGGGGTGTTGTGTCGTGTCATTGTGTAATATGGCAGATCCAGATGGAACTGGTGACACTGGGCATGCACCAGTAATACCAGTGAGGCTGGGAGTGGTCTTAGTCACCATGGAGACCAGTGTGGATTTTAAGGATCAGGAAGTGGCTGGCTGCGTTGGACAGTACAGTAAGTAAAGATAGTGAGATCAATTTTTCAGGAATCCTCAGACGAGTGTGGTGACTGAAATGGCTTTTCTTTGCAATCTGAAATAATTCTCTAATTCTGTTTGAACAGAGTTAAAGTTTAGCCACAATGACAAGAGTCCTGCAAATCTTCTTGAGCTGTGACATCCACAGAACTCTGAGACTAGATTATTGAGCACTGAATCAGGCTGCCTTCTACCTCAGGACTGATACATGAAAGTGTAAGTGTCCTTGAACAAGGCACCTAGAACTCCAAGAAAATAAAATGCTTAAGTCACAAGTATTTATATAGTGTTTTTACAACAGCCATTCCCCTAAAGCACCCTAACCTAACACATGTCTAGGTCAACACATCCTCCTCCGGTGGACACAACAGGAACAAAATAAGCAATACAGAACAAAATTAGCAATAGGAGTCAATAAGACTTTTCTGGACTCCTGGTCTGGATACAAACAACATCAACAAAACATCCAGCAGCCTTTAAAATAGCTGAGAACTAAATGAGCATGTGCTAATTAAACACATTCTGAGTCACTTAAATCAACATCCTGTTTCTGACTAATCTAAAATCTTGATTTTAAAAAGTTAAAAACTTTTTTGTTTTTATGGATATGAGTTTTTTTTTTATTAGACTTGATTATACAAATGATAAAAGATAAATAGAATTAATATTCATAATATCTATCTTGTGTCACAGTCTGCCCATGACTTCCCCGTTGGGCTCATTCGTGTGTGTTTCTTAACGTGTGTTTATCTGTGTTATTCATATGATCTGTCTCTTATCTTGTTATTGTTATGTGTTGCACTCATGTCTTGTTATCGTTAATTTACTGTATTTATGGGTGCGTCTAATCATGCTGTTTGTCAGTCATTGTGTGAAATCAATCCCGTGAATTTGTATGTTTACTGCACTTAATTACTGTCATTAATAAACGTTCTGTGTTTAAATCTGCTCTTAGATCCTCGGCACCCTGCCTCAGCCTGTCTCTGTTACACTATAGTTTTACTTTTCATAATATTCATAACATTTCAGCAATGTGAAGGGCTTTGCTGTGAACCATAATTTTTGCAGAATGCAGACCTCGAATTTCTGTCACTGATACATTCATTCTCATTATGCTCCCCTCCCCCTCTCTCCTCTCTCCCCTCCCCATCCCCCTTTCTCCCCTCTCTCTCCTCCTCATCTCTTCATCTCTCCCCCTCCCCCTCTTTCTCTCCACTCTCCCTCACTCCCCTTCTTCTCTCTCCTCCCCCTCCCCCTCTCTCCCCTCTCTCCTCCGCCCTCTCTTCCCCTCTCTCCCCTCTCCCCTCTTTCTCTCCACTCTCACTCTCTCCCCTCCTTCTCTCCTCTCCCCTCCCCCTCTCTCCTCCCTCTCACTCCCCTGTCCTTCTTCCTGTCCTCTCTCCCTTGCTCTCTCTCTACCATGTCTCCTTCTCTCTCCCTCTCCCTCTCAGTCTTACTTCTCTCTCCCCCTCTTACTCTCCTTCTCTCTCTCTTTGTCCCTGTCTCTCCATCTCTCTCCCGTCCTCTCCCTCTGTCCCCCACCCCCATCCTCACTGGAGCAGTATTAGAAGTGGCGGGTGGCACTTTGATAAAGTGGATCTGGTTTCTGCAGGGCAGTTTCAGACCCGCCCCCTCCGGCGCCAAACACACTGTGACTTCATTTGATTTACATCTGCACTGGGAATAGCATTTGTGTGCTTAGCACAATGTGTATGCTTAGAAGTGTGTGTGTGGGTGTGTGCGCGCGCATGTTTGTGTGCGTGTGTGTATGTATGTGTATGAGTCAGGATGGTGACTGTGGTCTGCCTGTGGTTTAGGGTTGTGGTGGTGTGTGAGGTCTGGGTGTAGGTTTAGAATTGTGGTGTGTAAGGTCTGGGTGTAGGTTTAGAGTTGTGGTGGTGTGTGAGGTCTGGATGTAGGTTAAGAGTTGTGGTGGTGTGTGAGGTCTGGATGTAGGTTAAGAGTTGTGGTGGTGTGTGAGGTCTGGGTGTAAGTTTAGAGTTGTGGTGGGGTGTGAGGGCTGGGTATAGGTTTAGGGTTGTGGTGGTGTGTGAGGTCTGGGTGTAGGTTTAGAGTTGTGGTGGTGTGTGAGGTCTGGGTGTAGGTTTAGAGTTGTGGGGATGTGTGAGGTCTGGGTGTAGGTTTAGAGTTGTGGTGGTGTGTGAGGTCCTTTTTATAGGTACAACACTAGATATATTTCATTCTGTAGTCTTTTGTGTTTTCTTAGAACACTTTTCTCAAAACAGCCAGGATTAAAACTCCCACTGGATTAAAACTCACACTGGATTAAAACTCACACTGGTTAAAACTCCCCCATATATCCTCTCTTCTGTTGTTCTGTGCACATCCCAATGTTAGATCAACATTGTGTGTGTGTGTGTGTGTGTGTGTGTGTGTGTGTGTGTGTGTGTGTGTGTGTGTGTGTGTGTGTGTGTGTGTGTGTGTGTGTGTGTGTGTGTGTACATGTATGTGCATGTCTGCTTCTCATTTGGAAACCAAATCAACACAGACACTAAGACTCCTGCACAATCAAGACCCTAGTGATGCTCCATCTTTCATTTCACCCCTCTGCCTACATACGCAATATCCTGTTATATGATGTAGACTTGTTTGTAGAGATCTCAAAGATCTTTGTCTGTAATATAGTTGTGAGATGTCTTTAGCAGACAGATGTGGTTCATCGGATAGCCCAGCAACACAGGAACAATACCTTTTATTTCCAAAACCAGTTTGTTTCAGTTTCATTGCTGAAAAACAAAGCAAAAACTAAAATATGAATCTACTTTTATGTGTTCTTCTTTTGCGCTTCTCCTTTGGAACATGCCACATGAACGCTTCATTTGTGTGTTTCTTCATTGACATTAAAGGCATTCTGAGCTCTTTGCTTGGCAGGGGGCTGCAGGTTTAACTTTGTGGCTGTGACCTCCAACGTGACTTGTGGTGCTCCTGGTGAAGTGTTCTCTGTTCTTCACAACACATGCTAAACAAAACACTCTGCAGGAGGCAGAAGCTTAGTGGAATCATAGTGGAATCTACCACACACACACACACACACACACACACACACACTTCTGGCTTTCAGTGAATAATGATGACATTAATGATTGTTGTGTGTGATTGTGTGTTTATATGTAAGTGTGTTTGTGTGTTGCTGTTTTTTAATGAACGAGTTTCTGGAAGGTCTCCATTTTGTCATTCTGTCTCTAAATAGCACACTGAAGCACTTCAGCCAAACGTTAGTTCACCTTTCATCACTAATATTCTCCTCACATTTCATCATTAGTTATTCTCCTCTCTTCTATCCCGTCCCCTTACCCTAAATTAATGGAAGACTAACAGAATCCAGCCTTTTAATGCATATAATTGTACAGTTTAGCCACACAGCTATTAAAGTCGCAATCCTGGGTTTATTTTAAAAGACTGACGGTCTATATGAGGTTGGTGCAGTCTGTGCAGTGCTGCAACTCTTCATGAAGCTATAAACCTCGCACTCAAATCCACTCAAATCCAGACTTCACAACATCACATACAGACTAATGACAAACTCGAAACCTTATCGCTCTTTCGCTTCCTAACTTTTAATTGATTTTGGTCTAGTAATTTGCAGTCACCAGACACAATGACAATATAAAACATTTGTGTTTATAGGTTTAATTTGAGTGCAGATTTACGTTATTTCTACGTGGCTGCTCGGTTATCTGTTTATTTGTAAGCGAACTTTAAAATCACGCAGGCTGTCTCGCGTATGTTTGATTCATATAAAACGTAATTAATATGAATAGAACACACACTTCTGTAAGAACGATTCTAAGAATACATTCATAGATGTTATTTAGCGATGAAACACTGCAGGCTCATAATCATTCATCTCATAAAGACTCAAGTAGAAATGGAAACGAATAAATACTGAGAAAAGGCTTGTATTTGAATAATTTCCATTGGCTGAGGTGTGCAAATTTGCGTACAGAAAAAAATACATTTATTTACTGCACTTTACAGCAGTTACTATACCACGATTACCTGACATGTTCCACTGAGCATTTATTAACGGTCTTTCACAGCGTATCAGCTTTATTATCAAACTATATTGTTCAAATAATCTGATAATCAGAATAAAACGTAAAATTTTTTGCACTCTGAAATGTTTCTTCGTGACATTTATATTTGTAACCTATTTCGTATTTTTAAATATTTTCTAACTGAGCTTATAATAATAACGATTAATCAGCAATTTTCCGACAACAATAATTCAACAACAATAATAATGAGAATAATGAAAAATAGAAAAGAAAAGTAATGGAGTGATAAAAATGTAAAAATTAATTACATTACTAGCTACATAACAGCCCACATTTGATCAATTTATTCGAATGTATTATTTAGTACAAACCACCTATGTATGTTTGTTTATCTATGAAATGTATGAAAAATAAGACGCTGTATTATATCTGTGTGTTGTGTTATTTTTCACAATATTGTATTGGGACTAAAGCGACTAAAGTGTTCTCCCGCGTCTTTAGATGGTCGATGATGGCAGATCATGGTAGATCTTCATGATCACAGCTTCCACCCACTGTAGGTTTCTCCTGCTGTTTGACAGGAATAACCGGAGTGTTCTCGTGCGTCAGGCGCGCGCACACTGGGGCGACCCGAGGGGTATTTGTCTTCGTCAAACGCCACTGGCGCGGACTGGCGGGGCTGCTCACCTATAATTACGGATCTTCAAAGCCTCCGTGTTGACTCTCCTGCCAGGCACAGCGCTAATGAGAGATAATGGCTTTGGCACCCAGAGAACATTCCGCTAAAACGGGCTTGTGGCTCATTTATTCTTCTGCTCTCCCGTGTCTTTTCTCGGCCAAGGCAGCGTTACATGCTCTCAAGTCTCCTCGTTTGCGTCGGACTTTTAATGCTTTTGCTATTCGACATATGTATCAGCTTTTCCTGGGTTGTTGGTCGTCAGCAATAATCATCTCATTTTAAATATCCACAAAATCAATTATTTCTAGTAGACTGTCATGCTTATCACACTTATCACTTTCAAATAAGCAGCATCTTTATTTAAAAGCTCCCTAAAGGTGTAGTATTCACACTGAGTAGCACTATGGGGAGTTGAACACATACACACTCACACTGTAACAATGAAAACATGCCAAAACATACAGCCGATCCCCCTGTTTCTCTGTGCTGCTGCCTGTCCTCCAAACCCATAAATACCTCATCTTCTCATACCTCATCTTCTCATACCTCATCTTCTTCTCATCTTCATGATGGTTAAGAGCTGTGAAACCACTGCTCACGCCAGCAGCTGTTTCCCCTGACAGGCGCACAATCCTCACAACTTACACAACCCAAACAACTCACACAACTCAAACAGCAAACCTACCGGTGCACAATCCTCACAATTAACACAAATAACACAAATCAAATAACAGAATCCTTGTCTAACGGGCACAGAATCCCTACACAACTCAAGCCACTCACATGGGTCAAACAACATTAACCTTAACTTACCGGTACACAATCCTCTCAATTCACACAACTCAAACAGCTTACACAGCTGTCACAAGTAAAACAAAAGCATTCTCACCTGACTGGCACACAATCCTCACCACTCATGCAACTCACAGAACACAGGTAGCTTGGCTCAAACAACAGCCAAATCACCTGATGAGCACATCATCCAAACATCTCACACAGCTGAAACAAGTCACACAAAACCTCCAAACAGTTCAGAGCTGACATAGCTTAAAATCACACACACACACACACACACACACACACACACACACACACACACACACACACACACACACACACACACACACACACACACACACACTTATTTCACAAATGGCAAATTACAAAATGCAAAAAGTCTGATGACAGTTTAGTGTGTGCATCTGTCTGTGATGTGTCTACTTATTTAGTCTACTCCCCTTTAGACTCTTAGTTAGTAAGGATTGTAATAAGCATGTGTGTGTGTATGTGTGTGTGTGTGTGCGTGTGTGTGCGTGTGTGTGTGGTGTGTGTGTGTATTTGGGAAATGTTAGACCATAGATAGACAGAGGTTTAATAAGATAGCAATCTCTCAGTCTCTCTCTCTCTCTCTCTCTCTCTCTCTCGCAATAACACACACACACACACACACACACACACACACACACACACACACACACACACACACACACACACACACACACACAAACACTGTGTGGTAAAGCTGTAACAGAGTGGTGAGATTTCAGCAATGACACATAAGGAGTAATGTAGATCATTTTTCATGGAAGTGTTAACGACAAACATTTTCTCTGCGAGAACAGGAGAAGGGTGGTGTGTTAGGTGAATGGTAGTGTGTTAGGTGAATGGTAGTGTGTGTTAGGTGAATGGTAGTGTGTTAGGTGAATGGTAGTGTGTGTAGGTGAAGGGTAGTGTGTTTAGGTGAATGGTAGTGTGTGTAGGTGAAGGGTAGTGTGTGTTAGGTGAATGGTAGTGTGTTAGGTGAATGGTAGTGTGTGTAGGTGAATGGTAGTGTGTTTAGGTGAATGGTAGTGTGTGTAGGTGAAGGGTAGTGTGTTTAGGTGAATGGTAGTGTGTTTAGGTGAAGGGTAGTGTGTTAGGTGAATGGTAGTGTGTGTAGGTGAATGGTAGTGTGTTTAGGTGAATGGTAGTGTGTTTAGGTGAAGGGTAGTGTGCAATTGAAGGGTAGTGTGTAGAGTGCAGCACCAGTTATTAACAGGTTTGCACTGATGGCAGTTTGGAGACTCCTGTACACAGATTTGATGTGTGTGGGTGCGCTGTGTGTGTTGTGCGCATATGGTATGTGTACATGTGTTGTATGTGCTTTTGCATATGTTGTGTGTGCATGTGTTGTGCGTGTCACCTATGCATTGTATGTGTGTTGTATGTGTGCATGTTCTGTGTGGGTGCTCTGTGTGTACTGTGTGTATGTGCTATGTGTGCATGTGTGTTGTATGTGCATTATGTGGGAGTGTTGTGTGCATGTGTGCTACATCTACACGTGTGTTGTATGTGTATCATGTGGGTGTGTTGTGTGTATGTGTGCTACATCTACACGTGTGTTGTATGTGTATCATGTGGGTGTGTTGTGTGTATGTGTGCTACATCTACACGTGTGTTGTATGTGCATCATGTGGGTGTGTTGTGTGCATGTGTGCTACATCTACACGTGTGTTGTATGTGCATGTGTGCTACATCTACACGTGTGTTGTATGTGCATGTGTGCTACATCTACACGTGTGTTGTATGTGGATTATGTGGGTGTGTTGTGTGCATGTGTGCTACATCTACACTTGTGTTGTATGTGTATCATGTGGGTGTTTTGTGTGCATGTGTGCTACATCTACACGTGTATTGTATGTGCATTATGTGGGTGTGTTGTGTGCATGTGTGCTACATCTACACGCGTGTTGTATGTGCACGTGTGCTACATCTACACGTGTGTTGTATGTGCATCATGTGTGTGTGTTGTGTGCATGTGTGCTACATCTACACGTATGTTGTATGTGCATCATGTGTGTGTGTTGTGTGCATGTGTGCTACATCTACACGTATGTTGTATGTGCATCATGTGTGTGTGTTGTGTGCATGTGTGCTACATCTACACGTATGTTGTATGTGCATCATGTGTGTGTTGTGTGCATGTGTGCTATATCTACACGTGTGTTGTATGTGCATCATGTGTGTGTGTTGTGTGCATGTGTGCTACATCTACACGTATGTTGTATGTGCATCATGTGTGTGTGTTGTGTGCATGTGTGCTACATCTACACGTGTGTTGTATGTGCATGTGTGCTACACTTGACCAGCCATGAACAGGAAAACGATACAGTACATGGACATGAAGCAACAATGTACAGTACACAGAGTACCAGAGTACTTATAGTACCTGAGCAATTACAGTACATACAGTACACAGAGTACCAGAGTACTTATAGTACCTGAGCACATACAGTACACAGAGTACTTATAGTACCTGAATATATACAGTACACAGAGTACCAGAGTACTTATAGTACCTGAGCACATACAGTACACAGAGTACTTATAGTACCTGAGCATATACAGTACATACAGTACACAGAGTACTTATGGTACCTGAGTATACCAGAGTACTTATAGTACCTGAGCATATACAGTACACACAGTACATGTGGTACTTATTTTGGGGGGGGGGGGGGGGTTCAATGAGACAAGAACATTAACGTCATGCTTGTCAAGAATGAATGAATTAACCATTCAGATTCCAACTGTGGTACTTTAGCCTGCAACCAATCTAGATGTGCTACTTGTACATTTATTAACACAATCACTAAAATAACTGGCACAAATGTTCAGTTGTTATACTCATTCACGCACCACAGCAGGAGTTGTCCTCCTCCTATAAATTCAGAAGCACTTTGCTTGCAAGGCTGATGAAACACCTCTGTCCAAAACTTCCTGTTTCTCTGATAACTTCTCTAAACTACATATTTTACCCAAGTACTCTGTAGTTACTTACCTGGAATCATCATCTCTCCTGGCTTCAGGCTCACAACCTCCTCACATCCTGGTCTACTCTAACCATCACATCCTGGTCTACTCTAACCATCACATCCTGGTCTACTCTAACCGTCACATCCTGGTCTACTCTAACCATCACATCCTGGTCTACTCTAACCGTCACATCCTGGTCTACTCTAACCGTCACATCCTCGTCTACTCTAACCGTCACATCCTGGTCTACTCTAACCATCACATCCTGGTCTACTCTAACCGTCACATCCTGGTCTACTCTAACCATCACATCCTGGTCTACTCTAACCGTCACATCCTGGTCTACTCTAACCATCACATCCTGGTCTACTCTAACCGTCACATCCTGGTCTACTCTAACCGTCACATCCTGGTCTACTCTATCCATCACATCCTGGTCTACTCTATCCATCACATCCTGGTCTACTCTATCCATCTTCTATATGCCAGCAGGTCCACCTCTGTAGAGAGTCCTGAGACCAGGAGACAGAAGCTTATACTCGAGCGTTACATCTCGCTCACGGAGGTGTTTAACCCCTTCACTGCCACCCAGCTCCACCCACATCGCGAGTCGGATTGTGGCATAGAGCTTAAGGAGGGGGCAGTGCCTTCGCGGGGTAAGGATTACATTCTCTTACAAGATGAGGAACGGGTCATGGATCAGTACATCAGGGAGGCCTCAGACCAGGGGTACATTCGCCCCTCTGCCTCACCCACCTCAGCATCTGAAAGTGGCCCCTGGGCTGAGGCCATGTGTGGATTACCCAGGACTCACTTCCCTCTTGCTGAAATATTCGTGTCCTCTGCCATTAGTACCTGCAGCCCTGCAGCAGCTCAGAGGAGCAAAATCTTTCACCAAACTCGATCTACGCAGTCCTTACAATCTCATCTGCATCTGTGAAGGGGATGAGTGGAAAATTGCTTTTAGCACAATGATAAGCCATTACGAATATCGGGTTTTGCCTTATGGTCTCACTATAGCCCCGTCAGTTTTACAAGGGAGTATTTGGGTATTTGAGTATTAAGGGAGTATATATCGATGACTACTCTCCTTTCATGGACCAACACCAGTGTTGTTAAGTCAGCGTTTTCCTCCACTGCAACAGTACGATCCCAAATGGCCATTCGTGGTGGAGGTCGATGCGTCTGACATTGGAGTAGGAGCGGTGTTATCACAGAGAAGTGGTAGGAGAAGAAGTCTGAGAGATTTACATTTACATTTACAGCATTTAGCAGATGCTCTTATCCAGAGCGACTTACAAAGTGCTTTGCATCTGATCACAGAATTCATCCTAGGAAATAGTACGTGTTTTGCAAAAAATAGTGTTTTGCAAGTTAGACATTTGCCAAGAAGCACAAATAACCATAGACAGACATACAATTAAGAACAACGGCAAGTGGTATCAGCTGAGTTAGTGCTCTGGTAAGAACTCAACAAACAGGTGGGTCTTCAGTCTACACTTGAAGATAGCAATAGACTCTGCAGTCCTAGCAGCTAATGGAAGATCGTTCCACCATCTTGGAGCCAGGACGGAGAATAGTCTGGAGCTTTGTCTTCAATGAGACTTTAAGCATGGAGTTTCGAGTCGAGCCAAACTTGAGGTTCTGAGTGCTCGCTGTACGGATTGGCTTTTGACCGTGGAGATCATGTAGGGAGGGGCCAGTCCATTTTTGGCTTTGTAAGCAAGCATCAAGGTTTTATATCTGATGCGTGCCGCTACTGGAAGCCAGTGAAGAGAGCGTCGCAGAGGAGTCACATGTGAGAACTTGGGTAGATTGAAGACCAGTTGTGCTGCAGCATTCTGAATTAGTTGTAGAGGTCTGATGACCCGTAGAGGAAGACCTGCAAGTAGGGAATTGCAGTAGTCCAGCTTAGAGATTACTAGAGGCTGCACAAGCACTTGAGTAGCTTCCTGTGAAAGGAAGGGTTGTATATGCCGTATGTTGCAAAGGAGAAATCTGCAGGATCTGGTCAGTTTTGAAACATGTTGAGAAGGACAACTCGTTGTCCAACGTTACACCCAGGCTTCGTGTAGTTTCTGATGGTGTTAACAAGGTGTTCTCAAAGGAAACTGTGAGGTCGTTGTGTGGGTTTGGGGTTCCTGGAATGTACAGAAGCTCAGTTTTGCTAGGATTGAGCTTCAAGTGGTGAGTTGTCATCCATGAAGCAATATCTGCCAAGAATGCCGAGATATGCCTAGAAACCTGGGTGTCAGAATGAGGGAAGTAAAGAATTAGCTGGGTGCAGTGGGGAACCGTCAGGGCCCTCTATGCCCTCTCAGAGGACCTAAAATATTCTTAAAACATATATATAATTATCCAATTTTATTTTATCTACTTACAGTTTTACAATCGACATCTAAACAATTACAAAAATATAAGCAAATAAATTATTCAACCGTGTCTATTCAATCTGTGTTGGAAGGTGAGGGGTTAAGTGGAAGCCTGTGAGCCTGTGTCTCCCCCTATCAGGACTGTGATGCCCGCTGTTTGTTTACAGAGGGCCTGGCAGTTATAATTCAGCAATACCAGTTTCAAATGACAGCAAAATTGACCAATCATATCTTCCCTCTTAGTGGGCAGGCTTAACTGTATGATAATTTCCGCCTGCTGTGGCGACGCTAGCTGTCGTTAGGGTACCACCGCTAGCTAGTTTCGATTCATCCCTTTGACGTCCTCGTTTACATATTCCGCTTCCGAGAACCACGGAGCTGTGAAATC
Organism: Brachyhypopomus gauderio; assembly: GCF_052324685.1. Classification (NCBI taxonomy): domain Eukaryota; kingdom Metazoa; phylum Chordata; class Actinopteri; order Gymnotiformes; family Hypopomidae; genus Brachyhypopomus; species Brachyhypopomus gauderio. The sequence goes on from NC_135212.1 coordinate 13,676,404, forward strand.
TTATTTTGTTTAGAAACTTATTTTGCTTAACAAGTTATCTAGTACAAATGTCCTTGTTTATTGCATTTCTAAAGCTATACTGTCGTCTCGGTTTTTTCTTCATTCTTTATTGCAGTTTATTAGGAGAGGAAAAAAAAGTTTTTTCGGGGGGGGGGGGGGGGGGGTTCTCAGCATAGCAATGATAAGCTGGGTGTCATCAGCATAGCAATGACAAGAGAAACCATGAGACAAAATAATGTCACCAAGGGAACAAGTATATAAAGAGAAGAGGGCCTAGGACTGAGCCTTGGGGTCTCCAGTGGAAAGTTTACATGGATTGGATGTAGATCCTGTCTATGTTACCTGATAGGAATGGTCTTCAAGATATGACTGGAACCATTTCCGAGCAGAGCCAGTCACACCGAGGCTAGAAAGAACAGAGAGGAAGATGTTGTGGTTGACCGTGTCAAAAGCTGCAGAAAGATCTAGAAGAATTAAAACTGATGAGAGCTTGTTAGCCTTGGCAGCATGGAGCTTCTCAGTCATTGCTTTGAGGGCAGTTTCTCTTGAGTGTGCCCGTTTGAAGCCAGACTGATTAGGATCATGGAGTTGGTTCTGGGTGAGGAAGAGAGATAGTTGGTCATGAGACCTGTTGCTTACTTCTCCAAGAAACTCTCTCCTGCCAAGAGGAATTAACAAGTAGACAATAGGGAATTTCTCACCATGACGCTCCCTCTAGAGGAGTGGAGGCACCATGACGCTCGCTCTGGAGGAGTGGTGGCACTGGCTCGAGGGAGTGCAGTACCCCTTCATGGTGATCACCAATCACAAAACCTCGAAACAACCAAAGAACAATCAAGATGGCCAGGTACGGTCCCACAAGAAGCTGGATGCTAGGTATGCCAGTCCTTTCACCATAGTCAATGTCAAAGTTATATAGCATTTTTTACAACACATGTTGTCACAAAGCAGCTTCACAATCGCATGGGTCCAGATCCCTAATTGAGCAACAGTGTTAAGGAGAAACTCCCTAGGCGAATTAGGAAGAAACCTTGGAAGGACCAAGACTCAAAAGGGAGCCCATCCTCCATTGGGCGGCCCACAAGTAAAAGTCTATATTTATACTTCTATAGTTCCAGTTAAAGTCCTAATTCCAGGCTGAGTAGTCACAGGTCCTCCAATGTAGATGTTGAGCCTCAGGTAGAAGTTGAATTTGCCTGGCGGTAATGACACATCCATCCACGACATCGACACATCCACTGGCAAGCCAGACCATCTCCTAAGTCAGATGTACTCAACTGGCGGACCGCGGTCCGGACCTGAACGCAGTCCTGTCTGGACCCAATCTCATTCCTGATTAACTGGATATGGACAAAAAAAAACATATTTATAATTTATGAGGGGAGAATTAATTTTAAACCGGAGCATTTATTTCAGGGCTATTGAAAAAACACTCCGTCACGAGTGTTACGTTTGCCACCCCCGCTCAACAACCTACGTTTGCTGCCACCCCCCCCCCCCCCCCCCCCCCGCGCAACAATTAATTTACGTTCACCCCCCCCCCCCCCCCCCCCCCCCGCTCAACAACTTAAGTTCGCCAACCCCGCCGCCCCGGACCTCAGGTCACAGCTATCTGCCAAAACTGGACCGCGGAAAAATTTAGTTGAGTACCCCTGTCCTAAGTGCTTGTACATAATTGTCTTTGGTAGAAGCATGTGATCAGAATAGAAAATACAGGTTAAGTATATGAACATCAATATAAACAACCATATATATAGCACACGTTTCAGTGATTAGCATGTGTCTCCTGCAGGTTAATCTATAGCAGCATAAGTAAAGGGACCTGTAGGTGACCATGAGGGTCACGAGGGTCACTGAGACGTTGCTTTACACCCAAATCATCATCACAACTAGAGTGAACACATGACATGGCAGGATGACAGAATCAACATCTCAGATTACCAGAACACTCAATGACTGGGGCTCCTGAGCTCCATACCTTCATATGTAGAATATTAACTTAAGATTTGATTAAATAGGTGAGTCTTCAGTCTAGATTAGAACTGTGTCAGAATTTTGGGTTTTGAGCTGGAAGACCTTCTCAGTTCCATAACTGAGGGGCTTTAAAGGAGAAGACTCTGCCTCCGGCTGTAGTCTTACTACTGGACCTAAGAGAAATCATTTTGAGAGCACAGCAGGTGAGATAGGGTATGCAATGAGTTCACTCAGATATTGTGGAGCAAGACCATTTAATGCCTTTTAAGTCAACAGAAGATTTTAAAAGTAAACAATTCGATATTTAACCAGAAGCTAGTGCGATGCAGGCAGAGTAGGACTAATATGATATGATATGTTAGAACTCTGGCTGCTGCATTCTGTACACGTTGGAGTTTATTTAGGGACAGTTTACAGCAACCAATTAAAAGACTGTTACAGTAGTCTAATCTTGATGAGACAAAAATGTGGACCAGTTTCTCTGCATCTGATAATGAAAGTAAATGTCTCGCCTTGGCACTATTATGTAAATGAAAAAAAGGCAGCCTTAGTGACATCGCATGCGAGTAGTGGAACAGATCAACCATGCGACATGTAGGATCGGCAGTTGCAGTTGGTGGACTAAGAGGATTACAGACCAATAGGAGGAAGGACACCTCACTACACACCTGTGTTCTGTGCTGTCATTGTTAAGGGTCATTATCATGTGTGTGCCTTCCGCACCCTTGACTTTCAGTACAGCGCCTACGTGCTACTTGTGTGTTGTGTGTGCTTCACCTGTTCACTTAGTCCCTCTGTCACTGCATGTGGTAACATACATTTCATATACAGTTTAAATATTCCATAATGCCCAGTAAATGGAACATGATCTTATTCTTCTGTCAGTTTCCTTGTGTGAATATTGGTATTTGCTTTAAAAAACCAAAATCTTTTTCGAGTGGATATTTTTCTGGCACAGGTGCAGGAAGAAAATGTCAATGTACTGGCACAAATGTGTTCTGAAGACCACATGGCCTTCGATGCTATAAAGGGGACATTTGCCATTCAGTACTGACACAGTGCAAATGTCAGTTCACATGGAGCCAGGTTATACGCCCTGAAGTCTTCTACATAATTAGATATGGGCTGTCATTTTCACCAGTGGATTATCTCAGTCTTATTAAATTGATCTCTCCTTTAAACTTGCTGAAACAAATACCCCAGCAAGATAATCAGTCCCAGTAACCAGTGCTGTTCTGCTTACAAAAGACTATCAGTATCAGTTTGGTTTAATGTAGTGCTTTGCCACTTCAGGCAATGTTGAAACCAATAACAAAGTTACAGCTGATGTTTGCTGATGTGGTCTGAAGAATGCTGGAGCACTAAGATAGTAAGCTTCATATAATGGTGTCTTGAGCAAATTTTTGGAGTTGGAGTATTTACTGTCATGTAAAAGTCACTTAAAGAGGCAACGTGTCCCTTCATATTTCATGGTCCATGAGTGAAATGAGGATTAAAACATCTGATCAATTCCAGGAAATGTTCAGTGTAAGGGCATTTTAGCAGGAGTCTAAACTGGAGCAAAACGTCAATAAATGTTTGCCTGTGGTCACAACACTAGCTGTTAATTCCATCAGCTAGTGTCCTGGACCAAAGGATCAAGAATGTTCTCATAACCATAAATCTGGAAATCAGATATTTACATAATATCAGATATTTACATAAAAACACCAGCTGTGTTACATGCAAAGCTGCCAAATATTTACCAGGCAGCTGTACAAGAAGCCAGTGTACTGACGAAGGGAGTTCGAGTGTTTTCCTTGAAGACGTTAATCTCACTAACATATAACACTCACTGCGATTTTAGCTTATGTGATGATGACAGCAGCTCATTTGCACGAACGTACGAACCATCTTGATGACTCATGTGGTGACTGAGCTGAAATCAACATGTGTGTTGAGCAGCTGCCGAATCACAGGAAGTATCAGGAAATACACAGCAGTGTGACCATGAACACAGCAGTGTGACCATGCTAACGGCAGTGTGACCATGCTAACAGCATTTCTCTATACTATACTCCAATAAGCATGATGCAACTCTACTCAGTTAGCCAATAAGCATGATGCAACTCTACTCCGTTAGTCAATAAGCATGATGCATTTTTACTCAGTTAGCCAATAAGCATGATGCATCTCTACTCTGTTAGCCAATAAGCATGATGCATCTCTACTGTTAGCCAATAAGCATGATGCATCTCTACTCCGTTAGCCAAAAAGCTTGATGCATCTCTACTCTGTTAGCCAATAAGCATGATGCATCTCTACTCCGTTAGCCAATAAGCATGTAAGCTAGTAGTGAAGTGAGTACCAGGTAAATTATATCCACCACAAAAAGCCTTCAGATACTCAAACAATAAGAAGAGTATAGAAACAGCTTTTACAAGACAGCAGCACTCACACAGTCAGCAGTTAGCATACTTAATGCTTAATACTTAATACTGATTATTCTCCAAGTGATTGGGCCCAAATCAGTATTCTGTATGCAGAGTGCAACCAAAATTAATTTCTCTAAATTGCAAAAGAAACAACAATGAAATTTGCCAAATATTCCAGAATGTGGAAAGAGCTGTCTTCATTGTGTAATGCATCTTATCATCGGTGTTCAAAATCTTTCCCATGTGGGCATAATCTTTAAATGTTCACATGATCTCATAGTTTTGTTTGTATTGCATAATGGGTATACTACATACTACAATGCATACTAGAATCAAGAATGCAGTAGGCCTATACAAGAATACACACAAGAATACAGTAGCCTATATGCTCAGTAGACACGTCACTCGTCAGTGAGCCCATTGAGAATTTAAAGTCCATTCTATGGACTTTAATGATTTACACTGATTGAACTACTTCACAGTTTTGATGACAAACAGAAACATTTTAATGAGTCCACAATATTGTCAGGAAATACATGAATTCAAATGCTTTAAATTCATTCTGTGTGAAGAAGAAGAAGAAGAAGAGAGAACCTTTATTAATGTCCTTTGTCCTCCTGACGCCCCCAGGAGCAGAATCAGTGTAAGACATCGCATGTTCTTCTTTCAGCCCCTGATCCAGGATCAGTTCGAGTCACATCTACTTCCAAACAAATATAGTGCCGCTTCTGCCATTATGTGCTCAGACTGTTTAGAGAAGCTGTGTTGGGTGTCTGTTTGTATTGATCCTTTACTCAGTATGAATTATGATATTCCCCAATGGACATCTCAGTGCAATAGATAAAATTGTAAGCAATGTGGGCAACATTTTGGGCAGCAGGGCTCCCCCTAGTGTCCTAGTGTTTTACTGTAACTGCTAATTTCCCCCACTGAATAGTGTGTGTTTGTGTACGTGTGTGGGACATAGGAAGATAATTTTCTCCATATTAGGGTAAGGGTTAGGGTTAGGGATGGGGTTAGGGTTAGGGATGGGGTTAGGGTTAGAGTTAGTCATGAGTAGGGTGACCAGACGTTCTCTTTTACCCGGACATGTCCTCTTTTTGAGACAAGCGTCCATAAACTAGTCCCGCCCACCCATACTCCATTGGGTTTGTTTGCCTGAGAAGGGGGCGTGGTGAATTAAGCTAACCCCTCCCCCATATGCTCATAAGAGGTCATGAGGTGTTACCTATCTCACATCTTTCATCTGTACTTCAGGCACATTTACCAGATCAAACTATTACTGAGCTCCATGTGGCAATTACAGCCAGGAGCACTAGGTCTCCCCCCCCCTCTCTCTCTCTCTCTCTCTCTCCCCACTTCTCTCTTTCTCTCCCTCTCTCTCTCTCCCTCTCTCTCTCTCTCTCTCCTACTCTCTCTCTCCCCACCTCTCTCTCTCTTCCTCTCTCTCCCATTCTCTCTCTCTTCTTCTCTCTCTTTTTCCCTGCCCCCCATATGGGTTTATGTGTATTTCAGTGGCATCTACTCAGCTGGGTTTCAATGTGAACCCCCAGTGACATAACAATGTTTACTGCGTGAGTTTTCTCCTCTTCAGAAACTGACAATAACGTGGTCCCACTAAAATGACAAAGACGCACCCATCCCAGTGTCTTTTTTTCCATGCCAAAAAAGTTTCTTGTTATGTAGTATAAGCCTCAATATTAAAAGCACTTTTGTTAGCCATTCTCTTGTTAGCATGGCACTCCAGTAACTCAAGATGCACTGTTGCATTTGATGATGACCTTTGAATCCTAAAATCAGGCAGTGATGATGTCAAATATTAAGCTGTGTTGAGAATTGCCTGTCAATCTCTGATAAATGATTAGATGGTGGATAAAGGACTGTGCATATAAATTACATAATAAAGTGATCAGTATGACATGTTTATAATCAGGCCTACATAGTTCTAACTTTGTGTGCAGATGTATACTTGTGTATGTGTGTGTACATGTGTAAACTAGTTCTGTTCATGTGTGTGTACATGTGTAAACTAGTGTCATACATATGTATATGTTGTGAATGTCTCTGAGTCTCTGAGTTAACCCGCTGCAATCACTGCAAACATATCTCCACCCCACTTTTTGTATGCATTCGTGCAGCATATGTGTCAAATTCTCTCTCTCTCTCTCTCTCTCTCTCTCTCTCTCTCTCTCTCTCTCTCTCTCTCTCTCTCTCTCTCTCTCTCTCTTCTCTCTCTCTCTCTCTGTGTGTGTGTGTGTGTGTGTGTGTGTGTGTGTGTGTGTGTGTGTGTGTGTGTGTGTGTGTGTGTGTGTGGCAGTGGGGTAGCTATGTCTGTCTCTAATCAGAGATCTAATTCACATTCATTATGAAGTTCTTCAGGATGAAAACATCAGACCACCAGCTAAGATAGTGTGTATGTGCGGTTCCATTACTGTGTGTGTGGGTCACTGGACAAGAGATAGTTCAGTGTTGAGCGGAACCAGTTCACTCTTGATACAGAACCCAACTGATTTACTCTAAGCTGGACTGGCTTGCTTAGTGTGATTATGTGTATAAAAGTACATTCTGTAGGAAGAGAAGTGTTTTGTTGGCACCAGTATACAGTGCACTGGTGATCCAGTTCAGTGTGTGCTGGTGTGTCATGCCTTCAGGCTCAGACTGTCCTCCTGTAAACTACATTTCCCATAACCCCCTTGTTCATTCCCTATCCGCTGAATATTAGTTTGCCTGTGTTTTTGGCTCTCTTGATTGACCCTATATGTTTTGTTTCCTGCCTGTATATCGTTAAGAAGTCTAGTTTGTCTTGCATCACTGAAACTTAATTTTACCTGTGAGTGACTGTGAAGGACCATCTCTGTCTCTGCAACCTGACATGCAAGGCAGTTCAGCATGGTGTGTACTGGTGGTTCAGTAGTGGTGTGGTGGTTCATCACGATGTGTACTGGTGGTTCAGTACTGGTGTGTACTGGTGATTCATCACAATGTGTACTGGTGGTTCAGTACTGGTGTGTACCGGTGGTTCAGTACTGGTGTGTACTGGTGGTTCATCACAATGTGTACTGGTGGTTCAGTACTGGTGTGTACCGGTGGTTCAGTACTGGTGTGTACCGGTGGTTCAGTACTGGTGTGTACTGGTGGTTCATCACAATGTGTACTGGTGGTTCAGTACTGGTGTGTACCGGTGGTTCAGTACTGGTGTGTACTGGTGGTTCAGTATTGGTGTGTACTGGTGGTTCATCACAATGTGTACTGGTGGTTCAGTACTGGTGTGTACTGGTGGTTCATCACAATGTGTACTGGTGGTTCAGTACTGGTGTGCACTGGTGGTTCATCACGATGTGTACTGGTGGTTCAGTACTGGTGTGTACTGGTGGTTCAGTACTGGTGTGTACTGGTGGTTCAGTACTGGTGTGTACTGATGGTTCATCACGATGTGTACTGGTGGTTCAGTACTGGTGTGCACTGATGGTTCAGCACGATGTGTACTGGTGATTCAGTACTGGTGTGTACTGGTGGTTCATTATGATGTGTACTGGTGGTTCAGTACTGGTGTGTAGTGGTGGTTCAGTACTGGTGTGTACCGGTGGTTCAGTACTGGTGTGTACTGGTGGTTCATCACGATGTGTACTGGTGGTTCAGTACTGGTGTGTACCGGTGGTTCAGTACTGGTGTGTACTGGTGGTTCAGTATTGGTGTGTACTGGTGGTTCATCACAATGTGTACTGGTGGTTCAGTACTGGTGTGTACTGGTGGTTCATCACAATGTGTACTGGTGGTTCAGTACTGGTGTGCACTGGTGGTTCAGTACTGGTGTGCACTGGTGGTTCATCACGATGTGTACTGGTGGTTCAGTACTGGTGTGTACTGGTGGTTCAGTACTGGTGTGTACTGGTGGTTCAGTACTGGTGTGTACTGATGGTTCATCACGATGTGTACTGGTGGTTCAGTACTGGTGTGCACTGATGGTTCAGCACGATGTGTACTGGTGATTCAGTACTGGTGTGTACTGGTGGTTCATTATGATGTGTACTGGTGGTTCAGTACTGGTGTGTAGTGGTGGTTCAGTACTGGTGTGTACCGGTGGTTCAGTACTGGTGTGTACTGGTGGTTCATCACGATGTGTACTGGTGGTTCAGTACTGGTGTGTACCGGTGGTTCAGTACTGGTGTGTACCGGTGGTTCAGTACTGGTGTGTACTGGTGGTTCATCACGATGTGTACTGGTGGTTCAGTACTGGTGTGTACCGGTGGTTCAGTACTGGTGTGTACTGGTGGTTCAGTATTGGTGTGTACTGGTGGTTCATCACAATGTGTACTGGTGGTTCAGTACTGGTGTGTATTGGTGGTTCATCACAATGTGTACTGGTGGTTCAGTACTGGTGTGCACTGGTGGTTCAGTACTGGTGTGCACTGGTGGTTCATCACGATGTGTACTGGTGGTTCAGTACTGGTGTGTACTGGTGGTTCAGTACTGGTGTGTACTGGTGGTTCAGTACTGGTGTGTACTGATGGTTCATCACGATGTGTACTGGTGGTTCAGTACTGGTGTGCACTGATGGTTCAGCACGATGTGTACTGGTGATTCAGTACTGGTGTGTACTGGTGGTTCAGTAGTGGTGTGGTGGTTCATCACGATGTGTACTGGTGGTTCAGTACTGGTGTGTACTGGTGATTCATCACAATGTGTACTGGTGGTTCAGTACTGGTGTGTACCGGTGGTTCAGTACTGGTGTGTACTGGTGGTTCATCACAATGTGTACTGGTGGTTCAGTACTGGTGTGTACCGGTGGTTCAGTACTGGTGTGTACCGGTGGTTCAGTACTGGTGTGTACTGGTGGTTCATCACAATGTGTACTGGTGGTTCAGTACTGGTGTGTACCGGTGGTTCAGTACTGGTGTGTACTGGTGGTTCAGTATTGGTGTGTACTGGTGGTTCATCACGATGTGTACTGGTGGTTCAGTACTGGTGTGCACTGATGGTTCAGCACGATGTGTACTGGTGATTCAGTACTGGTGTGTACTGGTGGTTCAGTAGTGGTGTGGTGGTTCATCACGATGTGTACTGGTGGTTCAGTACTGGTGTGTACTGGTGGTTCATCACGATGTGTACTGGTGGTTCAGTACTGGTGTGTACTGGTGGATCAGTACTGGTGTGTACCAGTGGTTCAGTACTGGTGTGTACTGGTGGTTCAGTACTGATGTGTACTGGTGGTCTAAGGAGGCATGGGCTGCTGTTTCAGTGAGGGTTCAGTATTCAGTATTGAGGCTTCAGAAACACTCTTCAAAGTTTCATTACTTATTGAACATTTAAAAAAATGTGTCCTTAACCTTTGCAACATTCTCCTGTCAGAATGTGTTATTACTTTGTTGCTGCTGTATTTGTGTGCTGGCTTGGTGGGTGGCTGTGTAAACGTTGAGTCTGATTGCTGGTGGTGAGCTGTGAAACTCTTCGGTAATGATGCTGTTTTTCGAACCACTTCACTGCTCTTAAGCCCTGGGAGATGTGGCAGAACCAAGACAGCAAACGTTTAACAGCACCACAGTAACACTTCCAAAACACTCCACCCACCACATACGCATCAGGGCCACAACCAAGCACAACAAAACTTGATCTCCCTCACAATTACCTCTGACAGCTTACGCATACAGAGCTCAGTGTGTTAAACACATGTTAAACACATACACACACATACAGACTCTGTCTTTGCTGACATGCTCCCTGTCTTTTAGTCTTTGATCATCTGTGTGTGTGTGTGTGTGTGTGTGCATGAGAGAGAGAGAGAGAGAGAGAGAGAGAGAGAGAGAGAGGGAGGGAGGGAGGGAGGGCTTAGTGATCTGAATGACTGTATTGATGGTTTATCAGTGAAATCTGATCTACTTTGGCTGGTATGTGTGTTTGTGGATGTCTGTGTGATTGAGACAGAGAAAGCAAACATGTTGAACCTTTTAATTCAGCAGAGAGAGAGAGACTGAGACAGAAATAAAGAAAGAGAAAGGGGAGAGAGAGACAGTAATACAGACAGAGAGAGAGAGGGGGAGAGATAGAGACAGAAATACAGAGAGAGAAAGGGGTGAGAGAGACAGAAATAGAGAGAGATAGAGACAGAAATACAGAAAGAGAGAGGGAGAGAGAGAAGTAGAGACAGAAATGCAGGAACAGAGAGGGAGAGAGACAGAGATATAGACAAATACAGAAAGAGAGAGGGTGGAGAGTCATGCTGAGGTCTTCTCAGGATCTTACAGAGAGAGAGAGAGAGAGAGAGAGAGAGAGAGATACAGAGAGAGAGACTAGAAGGTAAAAACAGACCTAAACAAAACTAAAAGCTAAACCTTGAGCTTCCAGAACACTAGTCAAAAACAGAGTAACTGGACATCACAGAGTAACTGGACTTCATAGAGTAACTGGACTTCATAGAGTAAATAGACAGAACAGGTTTCTGTAGGAAGGAACTACTGACAGCTTTGATCATTCATTATCATTGCTACTGCTACTGCAACTATTATTGTTTGTTTGTTGGTGCTGGTTTTTATTGGTGTGTTAAGAAAATGTCAGAACTATTTCTTTACAAATTGAAATAATGAAAACAGAAAAATTCATTTCAAACTGCTTTCTTTGTGTTATGGCATGTATGACATCAATTGTACATGTGTGTATATTGGTGTACATCTCTGTAAACTGTGAGGATGAATCTTTCCTTGCCCAACTGAGGTCTCACATGTGCATCCTCACATAATGCTTTAAATCAAATCAAATATATTTGTATAGCGCTTTTCACAACACATGTTGTCACAACGCGCTTTACAGGATTTACAAGGTTAACAATACTATGGGTCCAAATCCCTAATGAGCATGCCAGAGGCGACAGTGGCAAGAAAAAATTCCCTAGATGGTGGGGATTAGGAAGAAACCTTGGGAGGACCAAGACTCAAAAGGGAACCCATCCTCCATTGGGCACCCAGAGATTACAGCACTATAGCTGCTGCCATTTTTTAAATGGCGGGAAATAATTAAGCTACTGTTAGATCCCTATAATGTGTTGAGACTTAACGTTCATGCTTAAGATCATGTAAATCCATTAGTATATGTACAAAGCATAACAGGCTCCAACTGTGTGGTCTGGTTCTGAAAACAGTCTGGACCAGAACCCAAGGGCATGCTAATGTGTCTGTGTGTTGAGTGGGGGATTTGAGGGTTTGTATTTAAATGTTGGTTATGTTGGGTTGATCACAGCAACCCTTCACAAATGCAAGCTGATCCACTAATTGTTCATTTTGCATTGTGTGCCGTTACAGATAAACTGCTGTATCATTTCACCTTTTTATTCTCGCATATTTATTTGTAGACTAAAGAAAGTGTAGTTGGAATATAAAACACACTTTACTGCACATTTATTTATTTAAGCATGGAGGGTGAAGATGAAAACATAGCTAAGAATTGTGCTGTGCTAGGAAACCAAGTCAAGAGTCAAAACACTACAGCTTTATTTAAATGTCTCTTAAACAGGTTCTCTGTCCCTAGGCAACTTGCTGCATTCATTTCAAAGTCATGTTTCAAAGTGGCGTTTGTGCTGTCAAGGCCGGGGGGCAGAATGCTTATTGAAGATGTCAGACTGATACTCTGCACTGATTGGATGATGAAAGCAGTAATTTGGGGCAGCACAGACTGACTTCAAAGACCTGAATTATATATTATACAGGCATGCAAAAGGAAACCGGGGAAGAAGAACCTAGAATATTGTGTTCTGTAAGGGTTAATTACAGCCAAGATCCTGTTTCATCGAAGGGCATTTTGCTGCGGCGTCTTCCTGAAATGTTGCTCTCCAGCAGAGTCTGATTTGGGCCTAACTGGGCCGTGATGAGGTACCGACAGGCAGTTCACCAACAGTACTGATAAACCAGCGGAGAACAGTCTTCCTGCTACGAGCGCTTTGTTACAGTGATCAAATGCTACATGACGTCAAATTTCAATTACTGAAATAAACCCATGAAACGTTTGTGTACTGCGGAATTACTGTGAGAGAAGTAGACAGGCCTCTGGTGTCTTGTTAGCAATAGTTTTGTTTGGTTTAGGTTCATCTGGACAGAAATGAAAGGCAAGAATTGTTTGGGATCAGATTTTCTGCTCAAGCCATGACCGTCACTATGCCAACGAACCCAAAACAGACAGAACGGATAATCCATGAGTCACACAGCTCCAGTGGGTGGACGATTCTTCTTCCTTTAACTTCTAAATGTCACCAAGTCACTTTCCTGCAGCAGCTGTGGAAAATCTGCTTTATGATCCTGAAACAGCACCGTCGGGCACTAGCAGACGTCTCTAACATTCGCTCCCTCCCACTGTGTTTCTCCTACACTGGTCGCAGTGTAGATGGTCTGCATACACTAAAATGGCATAGTATAATTACTTAGTGGTCACACCACAAAGACTCACAGCAATATGAACTGCATTAGGACCGAATAGAAGATGTGGTTGTGCTGAAAGCCTCTCTCTCTCTGATTTACTGGGTGACATTAGCTCTTGTTTTTGGACCTCTTTAAGTACGACAGTCAAGCAAAACTACTGATACGAAATAACCAGTAAGATTAGAAAGCGTCATGCCATGAAGATCAAGAAGAACGTTAGTGGACTGTGTGTAACATCAATAACAAAAAGTCCTTCATCCAAAAGTCCATTTGAGTTCAAATGTGAATGTTTGAAAGGGAGAAGCATGAAGAAAACGAGGGTTGGACTATATACAAAATACAAAACATCAAAATACAAACGTGTTTTTTATGCTTCTGAGGACAGAGCTCTGATAAAACTGTCTCACACACACACACATCCCTGAGACCCCGTTAACCTTGTTGGGGCCTTACGAAATTAAACATCTGGAGCACTTCTCAGTACTAATCTACTGGTGCTGCTGTTTCTTAATGGATGTATGTCTCATTGATTACTTCATAATTTGAACACATGTCTAAAAATATGCAAGCAGTGTATATATGCATATGTAAATAACTTTATACACAAATGCAGAAATGCACATGCACATATATAATCCTGCAATTATAACAGTATTTTCACTATAAATATGAAAGATTGAGTATTTTAAAATGACCTCATTCTGCTCCATGTGCAATGACCGGTGTGTCTTTGCTCTTTATTGGTTTTGTTAATATTGTATTGATAAAAGTAACAATAAAAAGTGACAATTCACACCGACGATAACTCTTACCTCTCTTTCTCTCCTGATCTCCTGAAAAGTGTACTGTAAAAGTTTACATGTTACTGACATGATGACCTGCCAGCATGTATTTAGATGATGTGAGAATTCTGTACCTGTTACAAAATTATTTTCCTAAGATATTTCATCAAAGGCCTCTTGTCATGTTCAAGATTCAATCTGAAACCTCACTGTCATCTACCTTTTCCACAGTGATGTAGCTCAGTGTTTCCATGGCGCTGCTCCCTACCCTATATATAAAAGAGTCTCTTTTCTGCAGTGGGGCATGCTGGGAGACAGGAAACAGCTGACACTTCATTCTGTTCAACTCTGGCAGGACTTGGCATGTCATCCACTGGGGAAAGAAGGACAACTTGCGCCAAACAACACATTTATACTGTGTGTGTGTGTGTGTGTGTGTGTGTGGGCAGGAGGCAGCAGTGTGTCAAACATTCTGTTGCTGAAGGAGAAATATAAAGTATGAATTACTGCACTCAAGACGGCCCATTTCTTGCTCATGTTTGTCAGTGGTCTCTGAGATGATCGCCACATTCAAGCCTCAGCTCTTCGGACTGAGCCGGGTCATAGCTTTCAGGTGTGGTAATGTTTTGGTTTTTGGAAAGGCAACAGTCACCCCTGCACTCTGCCCATTTGAGCCCACGGATGCAAGTTGGCATATATGACACTTTTACAGGTCAGATGTGTTTGTTCATATTTGTAGTGAACCACCCAGCCTTAACCAGACTGGCTCCCTCTCAGGTTCAAAAGTTTGGGTTAATGTCCCATTCATTTATGTTCTCATAGAACCTAGTGCACTACTGACTTTTTAAAAATTATATTAATTATAGCATTACAATATTAATTTTCACAGATTAAAACCACATTTGATTCTAAGTGAACTACATATAAGCCGTGTGTGTGGGTTTAACGAAGTGAAAGTATTATTTGAATGACATCAGCGTACCTAAACAGCAGTGCCTTTCCCAAATGGAACCTTCCAGAAAGATAATGTGGTTTGCCACAAAGCAAATATTATCTCAGTCTGCTCCCCAAACATGACAGTGACTTTTGCTCCAGTGACCTGATCTTCAGAACTTAAGCCTATTGAAAATCCCATGGAAAATACTGTATACATGAAATCAGTGGTAGAGACATCAGCCAAGAGATGACACTGTGTCTCGCACTTGTGTAAATTATTTTAAAATAATCAATAACTACTTTTGGGCAGAAATATTATGCCAGAAATACACCAATACTGTGTATTTTCGCCAGAGGTGTATAATCCAGGTTCAGAAAGTAAGTCCTCACCAGGATTTTGCTCAGGCTTCCTGTATTGTGTTGATTCCACTCATTTTACCTGGATTGCACTAATTAGAAAATCTAGAAATCTTGAGCAAAATCCTGGTGAGGTTTTTAACTTTCTGCACCTGGATTATACACCTCTGATATTAGCTGTGTAAATGTACACAAATTTGACAGTTCGGTCCACACCACGGTGTGAACCCCAAGCCAGGCTTCTGGCTCCCCCTTCCTCTCTGAATGAATCACGCCTCTGCTTGACTGTCTGTGTTATCAATGCTTGTATGTGCTATGGGGATTTTTTGCGTGCACACAGACTGTTGTCCTGTTGTGAGAATAATCTGTGGTCATATGTTTTTGTCTCCTAATGTTATCTCTCTGTGTTTCTCCCCCTCCCTGCGGAGTTTAGCGGCACGTGCACACGCTGCGGGTACATGACTCTGGGCTCCCGGTGCTTTAACACTGGGCCCCAGGGAAATGAAATTTCGTACCTTGTACTTGTACAATGTATGACAATAAAGTCTTTCTGATTTCTGAAGATTCTTGTTGTCTCAGTAGATTGTTGAACAGGTAAAACTCGAGCAAAAGCAGCTCTATACAGTACTATTTACAATATATATATATAGTATAATTATTATTAATAATAATAATATAATTATATATATATATATATATATATATATATATATATATATATATATATATATATATATATATATATATATATATAATTATTTACATAATCGTAATTTAAAAATCTTTATTTTGAAAAATACAATTCAATGAAATAAAATACAATAAAATTAAAATTCGGTAAACTGGATAAGCAAACAAACGATTAGTAGCCAGATAGAATTTGTGTTAATATGCATAAATACAATTCATACATAATATACAT
The DNA here is from genome assembly GCF_052324685.1 of Brachyhypopomus gauderio. Taxonomy (NCBI): domain Eukaryota; kingdom Metazoa; phylum Chordata; class Actinopteri; order Gymnotiformes; family Hypopomidae; genus Brachyhypopomus; species Brachyhypopomus gauderio. The sequence continues at coordinate 13,692,191 of NC_135212.1, forward strand.
ACATTCATACAAATTATACATACTATATCTAAATTAACACATTGGGCAGCATGGTGGCTTGGTGGTTAGCACGTTTGCCTCTCAGCACTGGGGTCTTGGGTTCAAGTCCCTATCTGAGTGGAGTTTCCATGTTCTCCCCGTGTCTGCGTGGGTTTCCTCTGGGATCTCCGGTTTCCTCCCACAGTCCAAAAACATGGAGGTTAGGTAAATTGGCAGTCCCAGACAAATTCTCCCTGAGTCTGTGTCTCTCCCTGAGTGTGTGTCTGTGGCTCTCTCTCTGTTCAATAAAAACAAGTTGTTGTCTGAGTGTGTGTGCATGAATGTGTGTGTGCTTGTGTGCCCAGTGGTGGATGGTGCTCTGCCACTAGAGTCTGTCCTCTCTCCCCTTCCTGCACCCCATTCAGTCCCCCAGGGGGCTGTGGATCCCGGTAGAGAGTACGCTGTGCGCAATTGGCTGCCGCTTCTCGCCGGTGTGTGATTGGTTGTCTGTAACGTAGCTGTGTTAAACGTAGCTGTGTGTAAAGCGCCTTGGGTATCTAGATAAGGCGCTATATAAATTGAAACATTCATTCTTTCATTCATTTCACATTAACAATAATACACAACGCATTACTAATTAGAATGAATACAATTAAAATCATTTTAATATTTATATAATATTAATACTGTATATTTTACTATAAAACTATAAAAAGTCTTTCTGACTTGCAAAACATATTCCACATATATATATATATATGTATATAATATTCTAGATGTACTATATTTTAGATGTGCTACTTCCAGAGAAACAGGTGTGTGGGATCACCTGGATGAAGAGGATAACACCTGAAGGGTTCATCGCCTCTGACAGCGCACAGAACGCCGTCATGTGTCGCTGAATTATGACGTGATACTGATGACGTGTCTGTGTTTACAGCCGCAAGAGAGCTGAAGAAATGGCAGTCGATATAACACTGCTGTTCAAAGCTAGCGTTAAGACCGTCAAAACGCGGAACAAGGCGATAGGGGTCGGATTCGACTGCACGAAGGAGGACATTCTGAAAAGAGACAGACCGAAGAGTGGGTTTTCAACGAAGGCGAAGGAGGTGGTGAGTTGGCTAGCTAGCGGCTGAATGGTTGGCGCATGCCCAGTACCTGCTGCAGAAAGTCGAGTTACGTTATCTGTGATGGAAAAGCGTTTAAAACACTCGACATCTGTGTTATATGAGTCACTTTAATATGCTTGTCGCATATAACCTCGAGTCTGTTTAGAGAACTTCTTGGGCTTTGCAGACGCACAGGTTTTAGACTACGGTAAAGCACATTTCCTGGTGTGATGGTGGTCAACATGTACAGTAGTGTCGGTTCTGAAGTGTCCAGTCCAGCAGACCCGTGTGGCACATGTACAGTACGATAACCACGGTACCATGGAGCAGAACCACGAGACCGTGTTTCACTGATTAGTGTCCGAGTGGTGACTGGCAGGTGGGAGACAAATCCCAGATCTAAAGACGCATCAGTTCCTCCTCCTTTAATAATACATTAGACACAGTCAGAAGCTTACAGGCAGAGTACAGGTGACTAGAGACTGCTTACAAGAAATAAATGTGAACTTTTGAAAGTCATGTGATGTCCAGATTACTATGCAGTTTTGTGCATTCTCATGTATGAACTGCAAAGTGTGTGTGTGTGTGTGTGTGTGTGTGTGTGTGTGTGTGTGTGTGTGTGTGTGACCATTATATGAAGTGAAACTTGGAAAATGTTGACAGCTTTATATGCTGCAGGGTCAGAGTTCATACTTATGGGTTGATCTTGGTTTAGGTTCAAATTAGTATTAGGTTACAAGATCAGGATTAGGGTTCAAGGCTAGGTTAAGGAATCCAGGATTAGGATTCAGAGGTTAAAGCCATGATTAGGGTCCAAGATTAAGATTACGTCTGGGATTAAATTAGAATACAGGGAAGATAAGGACATGGTTGGGGTTAGGGTTCATGATTAGGATTAGGATTATGGGTATGGTTCACGTATAATTTGGTAGTTTTAAGAGACGTGGAGCCCATGTGGTTTGTGTGTTTCCTCCCAGCAGTTAAGACTCATAAACAGGCTTCACTACCACTGGCCCCATATTGTGTTCGAAAGCAGTTCCTGCTGCCAGACCCTGATTAAAAGTAAAGGATGAAAACTGGGGGATATTGAGTTAGGTACTCAGTAACAAGCTCTAATGGACACCAGATGCATGGGGGGAGAGGGGGAGAGGGTGGGGTGACAGAGGAAAAGAGATGGAGAGAGAGGGAGAGAGATGGAGGAAATGAAGGAAGAAGAGCAGACAGAGGTGAGAGAGACGGAGAGGGCGAGCAGGAAATGGAAGGAGAGGAGGTGGGGTAAAGGCAGGGGGTGGGGGAAGGAGAGAGAGGGGGTGGGGTTAAGGCAGGGGGGTGGGGGAAGGAGAGAGAGGGGGTGGGGTTAAGGCAGGGGGGTGGGGGAAGGAGAGAGAGGGGGTGGGGTTAAGGCAGGGGGGTGGGGGAAGGAGAGAGAGGGGGTGGGGTTAAGGCAGGGGGGTGGGGGAAGGAGAGAGAGGGGGTGGGGTTAAGGCAGGGGGTGGGGGAAGGAGAGAGAGGGGGTGGGGTAAAGGCAGGGGGTGGGGGAAGGAGAGAGAGGGGGTGGGGTAAAGGCACAGGGGTGGGGGAAGGAGAGAGAGGGGGTGGGGTTAAGGCAGGGGGGTGGGGGAAGGAGAGAGAGGGGGTGGGGTTAAGGCAGGGGGGTGGGGGAAGGAGAGAGAGGGGGTGGGGTTAAGGCAGGGGGGGTGGGGGAAGGAGAGAGAGGGGGTGGGGTTAAGGCAGGGGGTGGGGGAAGGAGAGAGAGGGGGTGGGGTAAAGGCACAGGGGTGGGGGAAGGAGAGAGAGGGGGTGGGGTTAAGGCAGGGGGGGTGGGGGAAGGAGAGAGAGGGGGTGGGGTTAAGGCAGGGGGGTGGGGGAAGGAGAGAGAGGGGGTGGGGTTAAGGCACAGGGGTGGGGGAAGGAGAGTTAGGCAAAGCTGCTTGGAACAGGTAGAGAGGGCAGAGAGTGTGTGTGGATGAGAAGGTCCCTCCTTACACAACATGCTGCCCATCTTAGACAGTGTACTGTTACCTGCTGACACTGAATCAAGTGCCATGTCTGCCTTGGTCTGACTCACTGTATTCCTTCTTTCTCTGTGACATGAAAAGAGGAGTTCTATAACTACTCTATAATAATGTGTCCCAGGATGTTGCAATATCTGCCAAACTGGATAACCAAACTCTGATTTCATTACTTTAAACAGAATATTCAAAGGTGAGTTTGTAAAACCAGCCTACCTGTCTGCTTCTGTGAGCATTAAGAGCTTCTAGACGTTCAGATTGCTGGGAGTGTTTGACATCCTGAAATGGGACACCCCCCAACCCTTCACTAAAGCACATCACCCCCCAACCCTTCACTAAAGCACATCACCCCCCAACCCTTCACTAAAGCACATCACCCCTCAACCCTTTACTAAAGCACACCACCCCTCAACCCTTCACTAAAGCACATCACCCCTCAACCCTTCACTAAAGCACATCACCCCTCAACCCTTCACTAAAGCACATCACCCCTCAACCCTTCACTAAAGCACATCACCCCTCAACCCTTCACTAAAGCACATCACCCCTCAACCCTTCACTAAAGCACATCACCCCCCAACCCTTCACTAAAGCACATCACCCCTCAACCCTTCACTAAAGCACATCACCCCTCAACCCTTCACTAAAGCACATCACCCCCCAACCCTTCACTAAAGCACATCACCCCCCAACCCTTCACTAAAGCACATCACCCCCCAACCCTTCACTAAAGCACATCACCCCTCAACCCTTCACTAAAGCACATCACCCCTCAACCCTTCACTAAAGCACATCACCCCCCAACCCTTCACTAAAGCACATCACCCCTCAACCCTTCACTAAAGCACATCACCCCTCAACCCTTCACTAAAGCACATCACCCCCCAACCCTTCACTAAAGCACATCACCCCTCAATCCTTCACTAAAGCACATCACCCCTCAATCCTTCACTAAAGCACATCACCCCTCAACCCTTCACTAAAGCACATCACCCCTCAACCCTTCACTAAAGCACATCACCCCCCAAACCTTCACTAAAGCACATCACCCCTCAACCCTTTACTAAAGCACACCACCCCTCAACCCTTCACTAAAGCACATCACCCCTCAACCCTTCACTAAAGCACATCACCCCTCAACCCTTCACTAAAGCACATCACCCCTCAACCCTTTACTAAAGCACATCACCCCTCAACCCTTCACTAAAGCACATCACCCCTCAACCCTTCACTAAAGCACATCACCCCTCAACCCTTCACTAAGACACATCACCCCCCAACCCTTCACTAAAGCACATCACCCCCCAACCCTTCACTAAAGCACATCACCCCCCCAACCCTTCACTAAAGCACATCACCCCCCCAACCCTTCACTAAAGCACATCACCCCTCAACCCTTCACTAAAGCACATCACACTTCAACCCTTCACTAAAGCACATCACACTTCAACCTTTCACTAAAGCACATCACACTTCAATCCTTCACTAAAGCACATCACCCCTCAATCCTTCACTAAAGCACATCACCCCTCAGAATGATCCTTCCAGTAGATTTCAAATGATACAGTATTTTATTATGAACCACTATGCTCTTGTATTTGTCAATTGTCTGTACAGTGATAAAACGCACACACACACACACACACACACACACACACACACACACACACACACACACACACACACACACACACACACTAGTGATTAGTTACTAGGGGGCTGTGGTGCACACATGCCCAGAGCGGTGGGCAGCCCTAGCCCGGTCCCCGGGGAGCAGTTGGGTTTAAGTGACTTGCTCAAGGACACCTGAATCATGGGAATCAAACCTACAACCCTCCGGTCATAAGACCGTTTTCCTAACCACCAGGTTATGGTCATAATAGCATGTAGCAGACCAGATGTGCATGTTTCTGAGCTAAAGTAATAATGACGGTTTGAAAGCAGTGAGAAAACAGTAAAATGTATTTTATGGCTAGTAAACAAGGTATGAGATAGCAGCTTGTATTGGAATAGGTTAACAATTATAGAAATGTTCAGCTTTATGTATGTGAGTATATTCCTTATCTGATTTCTGTGGAGACTTCATTTTCCTGAACTTCACATCCACACGTTCTTGGATGGGCTGACCCACTTTGATGTTCCCCTTCCTTGACTGCTCTTACGAGAGAGCGGGAGTGTTTTGAGTTCATGTGGAGAGGTCTGGTCCTGGTGTATGACGGGTCTGTGGAGCAGGAGACCCAAATTGGTGGGTTGACAGTGTTTTCTTTGAACGTCTCCAGCCAGCACTGGAGCCCCTTGCACTAAAAATGCTCCAGAAAATAGCTGAGGGGGTGAAGGGGGTGTCGTGGCTGTCGGAGTCACTGCGTTTGAAAGGTAAACGATACTGCTGTGGTCTGGGGGCCGGCATGCTTCCCCATACTGAGACCCGTGTCTGGAGAGGGGGCCGTGTCTGCAGTCCTCACAATTCTGCCCTGCTCACAACTAGAACACCAAAGAAGCATGTTGTTTGCTGGATGAAAATCTGTGCAGTTTGTGAACAACAGTGCATAGATAAGATAACACTTCATTGATCAGAGACTGGGTCACCAGATCAGAAGATGAGACACTGTGCGGAAAGTTATATTTTAGATGCATTAATATGACAAAGCAATTTTATATTGGCGTAACATATGCCTAGCCTTCTCTAAGCCTACGTGTGTGTGTGTGGGGGGGGGGTATTCAGATCCTTTAAAACTACTCAGATTACTTTGGATTAAAATTACACACCGTTTTTGAGCCAGTATTTTATTATGAACCAGTATCTTATTGCTCTTAAAGTAAACATTCAAAGTCAGTTTTCATCAGGCTATTTGTCAGCAGAGGTCTTATTGAAAAATTATTAAAAATGCTTTTTCTATAAATATGAATCCTTTCAGATTTGTAATTGGTAGAACCACATTTTGCTGCAGTCACAGGTCTGCTGGAGTCAGGCTCTGAAATAATATGATGATATTTAGTAATATGATGTTCTGATGGACATTCGGGTCATCCCTACCCCTCTAACCGCTGTGAAGCCTGCACTTACAGACACAGGACTGAATATTTGTACAAATAGCATTATTCTGTTAGTAACTTGTCACAGTATGCTTACTAACATAAAGTGTTTGGGGGAAAAATTTGAGATCTTGAGAGAATCAGGTTGGTGGGGAGCAAACATTTACACTTTTAGTGAAGCATTTCATGACCTTACTAGCTAAATACAGACAGAGTGTGAAACAGAGAATAATGCTGTGAAATGGAGAGAATAATACTGTAAAATAGAATAAGACTGTGAAAAAGAGAGAATAATTCTGCCCTTCCACCAAACGACCATTAAAGCAATTTCACTGTCGCAGACAAACTTCCAACACTGGAATAAAATTTTTCTAGCAAAAAATAGTTTTGCTCTCTGATCATCTTGACTCCTTAGTGTCAGGTGTGATGTTCCAATAAAATATAAACTGCATTAATATAATGACTCGCGCTGGCTCGTGCATATAGTGAGGTAGACGTAGGTGAGCACCAAGCAGCACAGCAGGTACAGGGACCTCACGGCAGACGGGTGGAGCAGACGGGTGGAGCAGACGGGTGGAGGAGATGGAGGAAGTCTCAGCAGCTGCAGGGAGGTCTCAGTCATGGTTCTTCTCTTTCTTTTGGCTGCTTTATCAGAAACATGTTGGAAAATGACCTCTAAAGGAATCCAGCTGCTGTCTTTGTAAAACGATGGTGTGTGTGACTAATGACGCATTGTTTTCAGATGAGAGAAGTTGTCATACTTTAATCTTTTAGGCTAACAGCACACTGATCCAGTGGCCAGTATCGGGCGGTGGGATGCCGTCTGTGACTGACCCGGGCCTGCTGCCCGTACTCGTGCTAGACTACCATATTTGGCAAAGGAGGTCAATTTGATGAGTTAACCACATAAAGATCAGGTGGTACACTTGTCATTACTTTGATATTACCATACGCAATTATATGGCTGTAAGGAACTCAAGAAGAAGGGTGTCTCCCAGAACTCGGTACTCTTCATAAGAAGCCTGCACAAGACACAGCACCACACCATTGCCCTCTATCTGCAGGATATTCTTATAGAAATACACGATCTTTTCAATAGAAGTGGTTTGTTCATCTGTTTCATACAGACCTGTCTTAAACCCTTGTAAGAGGACAGTTAAAGAAACGCATGCGCACATGCTGTGTGTGTGTGTGTGTGTGTGTGTGGTGTGTGTGTGTTCATTAATGGTGTGTGGCATTAAGGTGGTAGCTGGCAATGGTTGACTGAGTTTAACCTTTTCGACATGCCTCGGTGCGGTCCATTATGCTTATAAACTTACACACACACTCACTCACACTCTCTCTCTCTCTCTCTCTCTCTCTCTCTCTCTCTCCTCTCTCTCTCAGATGTATTCATCCATGTTTGTAGATGGTGCTGTGTTGTAGCCTTTCTGTCTGTAGTTCTCCACACACCCTCCCTGCTGTTTCCTAAGCACTAATGCTCAGAATGCTGCTACCTTGACTCGTATTCAAAAGCTTCCAGTTCATATTTACTTTCATGTGACTTTTTCATTTAGACTCCACTGGTTTCCTTTTTTTCTATGTTTGATGTTTTTGAATAACAGATGATTTAGATTTTGAGAACAAACTGCTAAATTGAATTAGCCACAGGCTGCTGTGCTGATACAGCAGCTATTTAGACATGCTGGAGACAGAGCGGTTAGCAGCAGACTCTGCCAGGTAAATCCACTCAAACCACTACCTGATGTTCCTTCATAACCCTTTATTACTTGTGGATATGTGGGGACTGGGTGTGTGTGTGTGTGTGTGTGTGTATGTGGGTCTGAGGGGAGTGTGTGTGTGTGTGTGTGTGTGTGTGTGTGTGTGTGTGTGTGTGTGTGTGTGGGTGTGTGTATGTGGGTCTGAGGGGAGTGTGTGGGTGTGTGTATATGGGTCTGAGGGGAGTGTGTGTGAGTGTGTGGGTCTGAGGGGAGTGTGTGTGTGCCTGTGTGTGTGAGGGGAGTGTGAGGGTATGTGGGAGTGTGAGGGGTGTGTGTGTGTGTGTGAGGGGAGTGTATGTGTGGGGGAGTTTGTGTGGGTATGTGGGGAGGTGTGTGTATGTGTGGGGGAGTTTGTGGTGGGTATGTGGGGAGTGTGAGGTGTGTGTGTGTATGTGTGGGGGAGTTTGTGTGGGTATGTGGGGAGTGTGTGTATGTGTGGGGGAGTTTGTGTGGGTATGTGGGGAGTGTGAGGGTGTGTGTGTGTGTGTGGGGGAGTTTGTGTGGGTATGTGGGGAGTGTGTGTATGTGTGGGGGAGTTTGGTGTGGGTATGTGGGGAGTGTGAGGGTGTGTGTGTATGTGTGGGGGAGTTTGTGTGGGTATGTGGGGAGTGTGTGTATGTGTGGGGGAGTTTGTGTGGGTATGTGGGGAGTGTGAGGGTGTGTGTGTATGTGTGGGGGAGTTTGTGTGGGTATGTGGGGAGTGTGAGGGTGTGTGTATGTGTGGGGGAGTTTGTGTGTGGTGGATATGTGGGGAGTGTGAGGGTGTGGTGTGTGGGGGGAGTTTGTGTGGGTATGTGGGGAGTGTGAGGGTGTGTGTGTGTGTGGGGGAGTTTGTGTGGTGGATATGTGGGGAGTGTGAGGGTGTGTGTGTGTGTGGGGGAGTTTGTGTGGGTATGTGGGGAGTGTGAGGGTGTGTGTGTGTGGGGGAGTTTGTGTGGGTATGTGGGGGAGTGTGAGGGTGTGTGTGTGTGGGGGAGTTTGTGTGGGTAGGTGTGGGGAGTGTGAGGGTGTGTGTGTGTGGGGGAGTTTGTGTGGGTATGTGGGGAGTGTGAGGGTGTGTGTGTGTGGGGGAGTTTGTAGTGGGTATGTGGGGAGTGTGAGGGTGTGTGTGTGTGTGGGGGAGTTTGTGTGGGTATGTGGGGAGTGTGAGGGTGTGTGTGGGGAGTTGTGTGGGTATGTGGGGGAGTGTGTGTATGTGGGGGAGTTTGTGTGGGTATGTGGGGAGTGTGAGGGTGTTGTGTGTGTGGGGGGAGTTTGTGTGGGTATGTGGGGAGTGTGAGGGTGTGTGTGTGTGGGGGGGAGTTTGTGTGGGTATGTGGGGAGTGTGAGGGTGTGTGTGTGTGGGGGGAGTTTGTGTGTGGTATGTGGGGGAGTGGTGAGGGTGTGTGTGTGGGGGAGTTTGTGTGGATATGTGGGGAGTGTGAGGGTGTGTGTGTGTGGGGGAGTTTGTGTGGGTATGTGGGGAGTGTGAGGGTGTGTGTGTGTGGGGGGAGTTTGGTTGTGGGTATGTGAGGAGTGTGAGGGTGTGGTGTGTATGTGTGGGGGGAGTTTGTGTGGGTATGTGGGGAGTGTGTGTATGTGTGGGGGAGTTTGTGTGGGTATGTGGGGGAGTGTGAGGGTGTGTGGTGTGTGGGGGAGTTTGTGTGGGTATGTGGGGAGTGTGAGGGTGTGTGTGTGTGTGGGGAGTTTGTGGTGGGTATGTGGGGAGTGTGTGTATGTGTGGGGGAGTTTGTGTGGGTATGTGGGGAGTGTGAGGGTGTGTGTGTGTGGGGGGAGTTTGGTGTGGGTATGTGGGGGAGTGTGTGTATGTGTGGGGGGAGTTTGTGTGGGTATGTGGGGAGTGTGAGGGTGTGTGTGTGTGGGGGGAGTTTGTGTGGGTATGTGGGGAGTGTGAGGGTGTGTGTGTGTGGGGAGTTTGTGTGGGTATGTGGGGAGTGTGTGTATGTGTGGGGGAGTTTGTGTGGGTATGGTGGGGAGTGTGAGGGTGTGTGTGTGTGTGGGGAGTTGTGGGTATGTGGGGAGTGTGAGGGTGTGTGTGTGTGGGGGAGTTTGTGTGGGTATGTGGGGAGTGTGAGGTGTGTGTGTGTGTGGGGAGTTTGTGTGGGTAGTGGGGAGTGTGAGGGGTGTGTGTGTGTGGGAGTTTGTGTGGTATGTGGGGAGTGTGAGGGTGTGTGTGTGTGGGGAGTTTGTGTGGGTATGTGGGGAGTGTGTGTGTGTGTGTGGGGAGTTTGTGTGGGTATGAGGGGAGAGTGTGTGTGTGTGAGGGGGAGTTTGTGTGGGTAAGTGGGGAGTGTGAGGGTGTGTGTGTGTGTGGGGAGTTTGTGTGGGTATGTGGGGAGTGTGTGTATGTGTGGGGGAGTTTGTGTGGGTATGTGGGGAGTGTGAGGGTGTGTGTGTGTGTGGGGAGTTTGTGTGGGTATGTGGGGAGGTGTGAGGGTGTGTGTGTGTGTGGGGAGTTTGTGTGGGTATGTGGGGAGTGTGAGGGTGTGTGTGTGTGGGGGGAGTTTGTGTGGGTATGTGGGGAGTGAGAGGGTGTGTGTGTGTGTGGGGGAGTTTGTGTGGGTATGTGGGGAGTGTGAGGGTGTGTGTGGGGGAGTGTGTGTGGGTATGTGGGAGTGTGTATGTGTGGGGAGTTTGTGTGGGTATGTGGGGAGTGTGAGGGATGGTGTGGTGTGTGTGTGGGGAGTTTGTGTGGGTATGTGGGGAGTGTGTGTATGTGTGGGGGAGTTTGTGTGGGTATGTGGGGAGTGTGAGGGTGTGTGTGTGTGAGTGGGGAGTTTGTCGATGGGAGTATGTAGGGGAGTTGCTGTGTATGTTGGGCGAGGATGGAGGGAGTGTAGGGCTGTGAGTTGTGAGGAGTATGTGGGTCGAGGAGTTGTTGAGGGTGTCCTTGTGTGGGGAGCTTGATGAGGGTATGTGAGTGTCGAAGAGTGTGTGTACATGTGCGGGTGGAGTCTGTATGTATGAGAGTAGTGTGATATGAGTTGTGTAGTATGTGTCGGAGATACATATGTGGGGATATGTGAGGGTAGGTAGTGGAGTGATGTGGGGTAGTGTGGGGAGTGTGAGGGTGAGTGGGGTGTGTGTGGTGAGAGTGTGTGCTATCCAATACATCCCCCATCCTGCCAAGACTTGTGCCGGACAGCCCTCAACCATCAGATCCAGGCCTGACCATGACCAGTACCATACCACTGACCAACCACTTCGACTACATAGTCACTACAGTACCTAATAGCTCAGTAACTCAGTGTGACTAGCTGAGTCTTGCGTGAGGACTGTGTCACAGGAGAGTCCCCCACATCCTCCCGAGAGTACGACCTAACCCA